>NW_015557379.1:1226471-1252284 GCF_001515605.1 Sinocyclocheilus anshuiensis | reverse complement strand
CCTCCCGCCTCTTTGCCCATTTTCGATTATCCGGGAGTGACGCGTGGTGATGCGCTGCCAAGATGGTGATGGCCCGCTCCGCCCACTTTGAGCTTCAAAAACGCTCTTCGAAAATCTACGGGTGACGTCACGGACACTACGTCCATGTTTTTATACAGTCTATGGTTATAATATATGATTTAGGTACGCAACATTGCACGACCAAATGATTCAACATGATTGCAATGTGATTTTTTTCAATAGTAGTTCAATAAACAAGAAGTTAAAATTAAGCGGCTTACATTTTAGACAAAATATTGACTGTTTTTGATCAATTTCGCTGATAAAAATAGTTCCAATCAAAGCCACAGCAGAACTGTTTTGTGTCTCCGAGCAACACAGTGGTGTTTCTTTACTTAATGAATCCACGTTTTTGAACGAATCAAGTGAGTCAATGATTCAGTAACCCATTCATAAAGACAGTAGCCACTTGCCTCGTTTCTGAATGAATCAGCAGTTTGAACAAATCTGTTGAATAAATGACAGACGGTGCGTTCCAAACGGGATATATCGCCCTCCGAAGGGCACTTCAGAGTGAAAACAATCTTGGCCGCCATATTGAAGGGTCGTTCCAAACCGAAGTGCTCAAAACTGGCCACTACAAAGGGCTCTTCGGAATGAAGGATTTCGAAGGGTACAACTGATGGACACTTCGGGCTCCCATGATCCTTTGCGCAGATTCTTTGCATGATGACCGTGCCTCCGTGTGGGCATGTGATGATGACGCAGAAGGTAACTTCAAGAAACAGTTGTTTGGTCCTCTACCCTTCAACCCTTCGAAGCTCTCACTCCGAAGGGTAAACCCTTTGAAGGGATTAGGGCTTAGGGATGAGCCCTTCCGAATGGAATGCAGGGTAAATGACTCATTTATTCAAACAGTCATTTGCCGCCACCTACTGGTTTGGTTTCATATTTAAAACTATCATTGCATTTTTCCCAACATTAATTATTTGTATATTTAAAAAATATTTAAAACATTAATCTTGTAAAATTCTTCATGCATTCGAAATTTTGCAGTGTAAATACATTTATGGCACCTCAGCTTCATCAAACAGTCTCTGTAAATGCATCTAATGCCACTTCAGATATAGCTTCTGTGTTTCCTGCAGTGGAAAGATGAAGTTTGTTGATACTGATTTCAATTGAATGGTAACAACTCTACAGTTTCTTATTATTATCTAACTGAATTACTTGAAGCAATGTAAGAATTTGATGTGAAAGATGACGCATTTAACAAGGTTAGTGAAAAAATGACAATTTTAGAAGCATATGGGAAATTACATCTGTTTTGTTATATACAGCAACTTTTCAGTTAATTGTTATTCCTACCTCTTTTCTAGTCACAGAGCACTTTATTGAGAGTTGTTTAAGTGAGAGAACGTCTGTAACTTTGTCCAGATTGGGGGTATTGTAATGTTTAATATTTTTTATGTAAATAATTTTTGCATTAAAAAAATATAGATTTTTGTTTGTATATTCTGTCAATTATAGTTTTCAGAAAGAAAATTGGAATCAGCAAAAAAATCAGCAGGTCACACTTACAAAAAAATCAGAAATCGGAATTGGCTAAGAAAATTGCAACCGGTGGATCGCTATACTCCATTATTTTTTATGTATTTACACACTCGTGCCGTCGAACTGTTGTATAAACGCAATATTACACTCGTAGACATGAGAAATTGCTGTATATCGGCACGCTGTGATTACCTACGTACGGCCGAATCACAGCCGTGCCGATATACAGCCATATCTTACGTCTACTCGTGATATTGCTCATATATATAGCCTATCATGTCCCTGTTACACTTAATGTTGTCACATCTTCCTGGTTAAATAAACATCACTGTTTAGGCGTGGTTAACTCTTAACTTTTATAAAGAATATCTCTTTGGATTTGAGACTTTAGTCTTTGCAACTTTACAGATCTTCTTTATGCACCAAGAGCTTGTAACACTTCAAAGAGAAAGGAAAAATTGAAATCACATCATATGACCCCTTTAAGGACTGCTTGGTTTGAGTTGGGCAGGTCATTCCACCAGGAGGGAACAGTTAATGTAGAAGTCCATGAAAGTTTTATGATAGGTAGAATGCAAAATGCTTCAATACAAGCATTTCAGTCAAATGTAATTTATGCAATATTTCAAACCTTGTACCCACTTGGGAAAATCGTCTCAGGTTACGTATGTAACCATGGTTCCTCGAGGGAACGAGACGCTGCGTCGGAGGACGCTAAGGGAACACCCTTCAGCATGACCGGCTCTGAACCTCGTGTGTAATCAGACCAATAGATGGGCGAGACGTCACAGGCGGGTGACGTAATGACCAGGAAGCTATAAAAGCACGTGCGGTGAGACCAGCGTCAGCTTCCAGGAATGAAGCAAGCGCTGGCAGAGATGCCGAAAGTATGGCCCCGAGACGCAGCATCTCGTTCCCTCAAGGCCTGGTCATTACGTCACCCGCCCGTGACGTCTCGCCCATCTATTGGTCTGATTACACACGAGGTTCAGAGCCGGTCATGCTGAAGGGCGTTCCCTTAGCGTCCTCCGACGCAGCTCGAGTTCCTGAAGAGGAACAACCCATGGCAACGGTTTATAAGTAGCCCAATTCTGTGGAAAAAACGCGGACTTGGCAACCCTACATTCAAGAAGAGCTGCCGGAGTCAGATTTGACTGATCTCAGGTCCAGAATAAGGAGAGATGACTGACAAGACCATGCCAGAGTATTTGCTGCTCAACAGATCCTGAGCTCACTGACAAATATCGAGGCGAAGGGAGATCAGAGGACTCATAAGAAATAGAAATAGCATCTGTTATCCACCGACTGAGGGTCTGTTTCGTAGCAGGAAGACCTCTCTTAGGGGTACCATAGCATACGAGCAGTTGGTCCGCCCTTCTTCACAAGGCAGCTCTGTGGACGTATGCGTCCAATGCTCGCACTGGAGTATTTGCTGCTCAACAGATCCTGAGCTCACTGACAAATATCTGATCTTGTAAGATGCTCCCTTTACACAGAGTGAGTGTGATCGCGAAATCGAAAGTGAAAGTGAACAGCGTGAACGCTCATTCAAAAGAGATTAAAATACACCGCACACAGAGAGCTGCTCCCTGATGCGCCAAAATTATACACACTATTAGAATGTAAAAGGAGTGGACACGAAAATCGCGGTGCGAAACATGTTGCGGGAGCAGGCGGCAATGGTCAGAGATTCAGCGGGAGCGAGATTAAGAAAACAACCAAATCCCGGACATTTTGGGCGATTAAGAAATCAAGGCCGGATGCATATTTATAGGTCCAAAAAGAGGACATGTCCGGCGAAAAGAGGACGTATGGTCACCCTAACTGTCTGCCACCCTTACCTCCTCGGAGGAAACGCCTCTGATATATAACATATTAACTTTTTTTCACAACATAACATAGCCTCTCATATGTCATTGCTTAAATACATACCTCATCTTACATTTTTTCTTGCCCTTTCAGCTGCAGCTGAGACTGTTGTATGTCCGCTGTGCTGATGCCCCATACAGAGCACACATATACATCTCCAGTCATTATATTAGTCAGTCATAAATCTCCAGTGCTTTATGATGTTGAGAGCAGATCTGCTGCTGTAGATTTGGAGAAGCATTTACCAGCTTGTGCTTTTTGAAAGCTTCAGACTCATAATGAGGCCGAATGTGAGTTTGAGCGTAAGAAGCCATGCAAAACAAAGAAGGCTTGATGGCTTTTACTTTTCTTCCTTTACAAACATCACACTGCACATCTCTAGGCCCAGCTTCTGGAGATTCCTGCTTCATTCCATCTACAATTTCAGCCAAAACTGTGTTTTTACTGAGCGATGGTCTTTGGTTGAATGTCGTCCTGCACGCAGGGCAGCTGTATACTCCCCTGTAAGATTCCTGATCCCAGAACCTCTTAATACATCTCATGCAGAAACTGTGTACACAAGATGTAGTCACTGGTCCTTAAAAAGATTCAGACAGACCGGACAGTTTAAGGCATTTTGAGTATCGAAAAACGATTCTGCCATTTTGGTGTCTTTAAATCCAGTGCAAGATTCACTGCAGAATAACAGGGTAAAAACTTAAAGTCCGTTATGTAGTAAGAGTAGGGAGTGGCATGCACAGGGCCGTCCTTTGGGTGGTGCAATTGGTGCGGTCGCACCGAGCCCCGCGGCTAACGGACCGGCTAACAAACCTAAAATTGTTGTGAGTTAATGATTGATTGGTTATTGATCCACCTAGTGGTGAAATTTGTCAATATATGGTGCAGCTCATCCATACATATAATGTAGGTCAATTTAGTCAATATGAGTCCAATTTTTGTTTGATAATAATTCACAACACAGATTTAGGTTTATAAATTCCCTCACAGACTCAATCCTATAGATACAAACTTTACAAAAATATGTTAGACAGGAAAATAATCTCACAGGAGATATGCACCTTGAGTTATGCTGTAAACACCCATAATGACACGTCAGTCAAGTATCTGTCATGCGAGTCACACCTTCAGTTGGGTCAAAATGCTCCTTGCTGCTACCAGGAAGGACAGTATCATTCCTTTACTGGCTTTCAGTTCAATACAAAATCCATTTTATAATTTAAATGCATTCTCCAAGATTGTTTTTGTAATGTAACATTTGTCTGATTAACAGGTACATGTTATGGTTGAGTACATTTCAACATGACGTGACTTCTGCTTGTGTGTCTCCGCTTACAATAAATAGAGATATAAAACACATTATCTGTGTTATCTGCTGTGTTAGTCAGTCATTCCTTGTAGTAGTACAAAAGAAGCGACGATTTCATACTTCATATTTGAATTCAGTGTGATTCTATAACAAACTTTTTAAATCGGTGTTTGAATAAACATTTGAGCACAGAAAGGTTAATAAATTATGTTGATGAGCTGTTGGTTCCATTCACTGATGGCTGGTTTAAGGTCATTTAATCCTTCCCTGTTGGTCCCCAGTTAGAGGGTAAATGTCACAAAGCTGCTAAGGAAATTCTTTCTGGGACCCAATTTAAATGGTTTCAATAACAACTTTTTTTTTTTTTTTTTAACTCATTGGTCTTTTCTCATTATCTGTAAAGAACACGTACATGGTGTTTGGCACTGGACCCAAAGGCAAAGTGTGACTTATGTCAAGTACAAGCAATCTGCCTGAGGAGAGATTCTCTGTGCCATAAAGATTGATTGTTGTGAGCTTCCTGATATCCTTACCTGGATGAGATTTCATGTCATTCATAGTTTAATTTTTATGGGGAAAATACCTTCTAAGTTGATTTGTTTTCACCTACAGACAGAAATATCCACCTTTGTACCTTTAGGTCCAGTACCTGTAAAATGTGCTCTTTTCTTCACATATTCTTCACAGATAATGATGCAAAGTCAATGAGTCTCACAATGAACATTTATTATATAACTTTTCTTTAACATTGGAAAGGAGTCCCACAGATCTGAACACAAAACACACATTTGACTCAGAAGCTTCTGTTAGTACCTTAACAATGTGGAAACAATGAGTAATGTGGTCAACAAACCTGGATATACCTGCAGAAACTAATCTAATTGTGTAGTAGATGTTTGGTTAAATGGTTACTAGTGAAGAAATTATGGATCAAGATTTGGATACTACTTCAATACTACACAAAAAAAAAAGTGGTGTAGGATTGTAGGATATACATTGTTTCAAAGCAGCTTTACACAAAATCATTAGTTGCATTTGGCATATTAGAGGTGGTTGTTTTTAAAATCTAAACATTTAGCAGATTTTGCACCCAACTGCATATATTCCCTCTACGGAGCATTAGACTGAAGAACCTAGTCCTCTGAGTGTACAGGCAAGGTGGCATCACATATCATCCACTAGATGGCAGCACAGGCCAGGTTTAGCAGTTCGACTCTTTCATTTCCTGTGCACCTCTTTAACATTACACAGGCCTTATGCACCACACATGACCTCTTTTATGAATACAAATCACCAGTAAATGACACATTTAGTGCCTGACTCAAGTTCCCACAACTCTGGGTTGCCAGATTTTGATACTAAATCATACTCATAAAGAGTAGAGTTCACATGGGAGATCAGAACATTCAGTATACAGTAGCATCCATGCAACTTTAAACTACAAATCAGCTACTTTCTCAGTTATTGATTAAATAACTACAGATGTCTGTAAGTTAGACCTGACAACAAGGCACATTTCTTCTTCTCCAGGAGCAGCAGGACGAATGAGCTGCTTGACTGACTGTACGGCATCCAGATCTGCTTCATCCATATCAAAACAGAGCCGTTCAGGATAGACGTGGCGCCGTGTTCACACTATCAGCATGCAGATCTATCACGACACCTCCTGTTGTGTGCTTTATCTTTGAATCAGTGTGAGGCTGAACGGCTAACCCCTGACAGCATGAATGCATATTTACGCATTTACACTGATTCACAACACCGAGCAACATCACAAAATAACCCCAACTCTGATGCCCCCTTTCCCTCATAGATATGCTCAATTCATAAGGAAGCATTCAGTGTATGTAATTACATGCTGTATGAGAACAAATGTCTCAAAGATATAGTACAAGATCTCTAATGTACCTTTTAGCCAAGTTTTGTGTGTAAAACTTCATCATCGGTCTCTTATGCTGACCACCATTTAATTGATAAAAAAATACAGTGAAACAAGTAAAATTGTGAAATATTATTACAATTTAAAATAACAGTGTTATAGTTAAATATATATATCAAAATATAATTTATTTGTGTGATGCAAAGCTGAATTTTCAGCATCATTACTCCAGTCTTTAGTGTCACATGATCCTTCAGAAATCATTCTAATATGCTGATTTGCTGCTCAAGAAACATTCATTATTATTATGACAGTTGAGAAAACAGTTGTGCTGCTTAATATTTTTGTGGAAATTCTGATTTATTTTTTCTTCCTTTGTTAAACAGAAGGTTCAAAAGAACATAATTTAATTGAAACGTCTTTATTTTCATAAAGTCTACTGATCCCAAACTTTAGTTTTAACATACTAGATCACAATTTTAAATATTAAATCATATCGTTTAGTTATCCTTTAGAGTGTATGTTGTCATTTTGGTCACTTCTAATATGAAAAACTAGCAAATTATTAAGAAATATTCCATGTGTTTATTTTTTCCTTTTAAATGTTTCAAAACATGTTTTCTTGGGAATATTGTTTCAATTTGTAATACTTTTTTCCTGTGTCTTCAATATACTTTCCATCCTGTCAAATCCCTTTAACTAGCAATACTCAAGGAAGAGACATCGTTTTGTTTTTTTCTTCTTTTTTTCAGAAGAAACAACCAGGGGTCAGGAAGTTTAGCTTGTTATTAACCTCATTAACCTCTTTAGAACATGCATGTTCTTGTCATTTTGCAAATAATACAATTATAATAAATCAAGTTAAAGCACCTGACCGAAGCAGATTTCTGAAAGACTGGAAATGTTTTTATAGCAATACTTCATAGCATATTAACTTAAAGTTCAAAAGGTACTGCATAACAGGAATGACCCATTTATGAATATAAAGGTACCTTGTGTTCATTTTCTAGAGCGGACTGAAACATGCAAATGCAGGGGAAAGACACAAACAGACTACAGTAATTTATCCCACAATGTTTCCACAGGCATATCATCTTAACACACCTAACCCAGTAACACACTACAAGAAAGCAGTATGCACAGCTGGTTTAAGTAACCTAAACCACTTAATGTAGAAAAAGAACTATTAAAAATGTGACTCAATGTTGTTTCAGATGCAGACGGAGCTCCAGGAGCAGCGAATGGGACCAGCTATTACTAAACACTCGTAAAAACGACCTCGATGCAAATGAGGTATGAGGCTCTTCTCAAACACAACGTCTACTTGCTATTTTATTCAGAAGGCAATATAAATTCCCAGCCGGCAATATAAGTGACAGGGTGGGCTGTGTGCGTTTCACTATATGGTCTACTTATGAGAGCCAAATTTCTGAAAACGTCCTCCAAAATACAGTAAAACCTCTTAAAAACCCACTTGTCAAGATGGTCCTCATTAGTGTAAAAAAGCTCATAAATGTGCCAAATAACACCTTAAATGAAATCTAAAAATGTGTCTATATGGGGTAAGTGCATATTATGCATTCTGGGTGGTTGCTTACAGGCTTCTGTGTTATTTTAGTCTTTTGAAATGGTCCAATTGCTTAGTTAAAGGAATAGTTGAACATTTGCTGCGAAATGTACTCATCCTCAGGCCATCCAAGATGTAGATGAGTTTGTTTCTTCATCAGAAAAGATTTGAAGAAATGTAGCATTACATCGCTTGCTCACCAATGGATCCTCTGCAGTGAATGGGTGCCGTCAGAATGAGAGTCCAAACAGCTGATAAAAACATCACAATAATCCACAAGCAATCCACACCACTCCAGTCCATCAGTTAATGTCTTGTGAAGCGAAAAACTGTTTGTAATAAACAAATACATCATTGAGATATTTTTAATTTCAAAACTGTTGTTTCTGGCTAAAATACGAGTCCTCAATCCATAATGATGCTTTCTCCAGTGGAAAAAGTCCCAACCCGTCTAAATCAGGAGAGATCTATCTGCATAGATCAAGCACCGTTCACAAGGGAACACAGTCCAAAACAGTTCTGAACAAATTTGTCAGTGGATTTTGATGTGAGACGACAACAGGGGATGGACTTTATCACTGGAGGAACAATTATGGACTGGTATTTTGGCCAGAAGCTACAGTTTAAAGTTAAAATGCATAAATGATAGATTTGTTTCTTACAAACATGCAGCGTTTTGCTTCACTAGATGTTAACTGGTGGACTGGAGTGGTGTGTATTATACTTGTGGATTATTGTGATGTTTTTAATCAGCTGTTTGGACTCTCATTCTGACGGCACCCATTCACTGCAGAGGATCCATTGGTGAGCAAGTGATGCAATGCTTAATTTCTCCAAATCTCTTCCTATGAAGAAACAAACTCATCTACATCTTGGATGGCCTGAGGGTGAGTACACAATCAGCAAATTTTCATTTTTGGGTGAACTATTTCTTTAAATAACAGCACACCTTCCTGCAAGAATTGACACAAACCTCAGCCAACATAACTTTTTAGCTTCAATTAAGAGCACTAGAAGTCAGTAGAAGGTTTTCGTAATGGACAATGAATGTGTTTATCATCTTCTCTGTCCAGGGTTTGTCATCAAGGGCACATTAGTTTCATGCCCAGACTAATAAAATCCCCTTCAGCTGTCATGCTCCTTATTCACGCTCCACATATTTCATGTAGAGACTGTGGTCTTCAAGACACACGCAGGTCAAATTTCAGACCGTTTGAAGTTTTTCATAGAGAATAAATCACAAGTTCAGGCAGATTAATTTAGTGTATTTTGGAGCAGTCAAATATGGCAGTATACTTTTACGGCTTCCGTTTTTATGCGTGTCTGTGTGTGGTGCTGAATTTAGCTTGGCCGTTTTCTGACAACAGCTCAAACAAAGACTAACAGGATCAGATTTGAAAAACGTTTAAATAGTGTTCAGATATCCAATCTTTTCACCAACATTCTCTAGCTGTCTTAAGGGACCAATGATCAGTCTAAAAAACTGAAGTTAGTTGACATCCTTTCAGCATGTGAAAATCTAAACCAGTTAGTGCCTGTGTTTGGTAGGATTTGGTTTCTTCTGTGGGCATGAGAAATTATTGCTCCACATGAAAAGCCTGAAAAACTGGGAATGTTAAAATATTTTAAACATTAAAAAAGATCATTATAATATTTTTGAGGTAAGTTAATCACAGATTGCATGATAATTGGTAACCTGACTGTAAAAATATAATAAAGTCTGTTTAATTCAGAAAAAAAGGAAAAGAAAAAGAAATTAATACTTTTATTCAACAAGGATGCATTAAACTGATTAAAAGTGACAATAAACACATTTATAATGTTACAAAAAATGCTGCTGAACTTTCTGCTCATTAAAGAATATAATATAATAAATAAATAAAAAATAGAAACGTGGTTTGCACAAAAATATGAACTGTTTTCAACATTGATAATAAGAAATGTTTCTTGATCATAAATCAGCATATTAGAATGATTTCTGAAGGATCATGTGACACTGAAGACTGGAGTAATGATGCTGAAAATTCAGCTTTGCGTCACAGGAATAAATAACATTTCAAAATATATATTCAATTAGAAAACAATACTTATACAGCATTAATCTTAGTTGAATTTTTTTAACATCTACTAATGCATTTTTTAAATAAAAAGATGTATGTGTTAGCATTAGTTAATGCACTGTGATCTCATTTAAAATTGTATTTACCAACATTAACAAAAAATAATAAAAGTTAGATAATGCATCAAATAATGTTAACAAATGAGATCAATAAGTGTTATAAAGTGTTACTGAGAAAATTTTCAGATTTGTTATTTACATACCAAGTATGTCTTAGTTTCTAGGCGGATAAAATAGTTATGAAAGGTCAGATTTTAAACAGCTGCTCTCCAGTGCCACACAGTGGTCAGACACATTAATGACTCCATTTAAGAAAAAAATGATAATCAGATGTACTGTACTTGTCTCTTAGAAGATCCCAAATTACCTCAACATTCCCCTTTACTTTAGTGATGTATTATGGGTTTAACAGGGTCATATGGATGAAAGATAAAAGACATTTCAGTGGTCATAATTACACTGCGGTTTGATCACTATTTTTAAAAGCGTGCATTTCTATGAGCTTTCAGTTGAAGCTGTGCCAATGTTTGGGCTGTTAGTGACGTCCTCCCCTAAGACTGATCCATTTAGATTTCACCCACACCACGCTAAAAGCTTCTTTATCACTGTCCAAAACAGAGACTCTGGCCAGTTGATAACCCTCATACATCACAGCCATCCTGACACATCCACACAGTGGGAACCGAGCTACAATAACACACTCATCTCTGCTGGAATTCTGGGTTAGTTAATAGTTAAGTCCACAGTCAATAGTAAAAGTTAAGCTCCTTTGTGACATGCTGGAAACAATTTTGACTGGTTTTACTAACCTTGTCTTTGCAAATAATAAACAACATTAATGTCATGATTTTTTAAAGCTAGTGAAGTAACTTTGTCATGATATTGCAAAGATGCTCTGAAAAATAATGGCTGCAAAAGGGGGTTTTCACAGTGATGCCACAGAAGAACTAGTTTTGGTTCCCTAAAGAACTTTTCAGTGAACAGCTCTTAAAAGAACCACTTTTTTCTTAGTGTGAGAAACATTAACACCAAAATAAAATAAAGGTTATTTATTGGCATCAATGGTTCCATAAAGAACATTTAACATCCATGGAACCTTTTACATTCTGCAAAAAAAGGTTATTTTCTTTACATTAAAGGGGTCATATGATGCCCATTTTCCACAAGTTGATGCTCCGGCGGTGAAACAATGGCGGACTGATGACAGTCACTCAAGGCGGGTCTAAGGTAAGACGCCAGTCCAGTCTGTGCTGAAACGCTACTGTCAATCAAACTATCGTGGGAGGGGTCTGTCTGTGTGACATCACACAGACAGGCATCTGAGATCAGCTCGATTTGAGAAAGGGGAAAACATTTAAAAAGATTTAAAAAAAAAACACCGGGTGGATTTTTATCATTATAGGGTGGTTGTGTACACACACTGCCAACACGCATTTCAGTTCAAACAACTTGTAAAAGTGCATGTAGCATCCTATGACCCCTTTAAGAAAAAAAAGTGGTTCTTTTAGGAACTCGTGGGGACCCAAAAATGGTCGCTGCAAAAACTCACTTTTCGAACTTTTATTTTTAGGAGTGAATAACCTGAAAAACCTTTTTCCACCATAAAAAACATTTTGTGGAATGGAAAGGTTGCATGTTAAAGGTTTATCATGGAACCATCAATGCCACTTAAAGACCCTTTATTTTTAAAAGCAGATTATGCACTATCATGGTAAACCTTCTATCAAAATAAAATATTCCAGTAAAAGTTGATGGCAGTGGCCTTCTCTTATTTATTTATTTCAGGAGTATCACAGGATGTCATATAGGGAGACTGAGAGAACATGGGCTTCAAGTTCCTAGCAATTTTGTAACATTGTTCACCTAGTTATTATGGCGGTCCTGCCAGCCTTTCCCAGAATCTCATTTGAGTTATTGAGCTCCCCTATGAGCCTGTTAAAATGACTTCAAAATCTCTTTCCCAGAGAACAGCACTAACTGTGAGCTCACCTCATGAAGAACCAGCTCAAATGAAAACCAGCGATGTTTGCAAATTTGTGAGAACATTTGCGATTTCTGGTGCAATGTTGCCTTCAAAAAGTAGGCTATTTTAACCCTAAATTACAAATCCTATTGTCTGTGATAGCTTTTGCTTTATTTCCATTTCTGAAGTTATCATTTCATCTTCATATAGATAAGACACAACTTCAAAGAAATACAAATGAAATAAAATAAATACAACAAAAATAATAAATATATGATGATATATTTAAAATATAGCTATATTACATATATATATTATATATATATATATATATATATATATATATATAAAATCGCTATATTTTAGGAATTACTAATAATATAAACTATAAAATAAACATACATTTAAAATATATATTTTAACAGTAGAATTTAAAAAAGAATATTATAAATAATTATTTTATTTAAAAGAATTTGACATTTAGATAAATTATAGAGGGTGAATACAGGAAATTATTTTTTTTGATGTTATCTTTTTTCATTGTGTGTGTTTTTTTTTAATAGCAACTGCTACATCAAATCAACATCCCATGCTACTAGAATAAACTTTATGCTAATTTTACTAATGGAAGACTATACTCATAAATGTGATGATTATTAAGCTTAAATAAGTATTATTTTGCTTTGTTTGTGCTAAAATTCTCACAGACACAGTTTAAAGACAATTGCACTAATGGGGACACAGTTGCCTCACAATCAGTCTCTCCTGTGAATCATTAAAATAATCAAGACCAACAGCTAATGCATCATGATTAAGGGTGTGAATCTGAGGGACAGTAGAGAAAATGAGCAATAAAAAAGTAAATTAAATAAATAAATAAAACAAGAAATCTCTGGAATTAAGGGAAAAGCTACAAAACAATACCCAAATGTTCATATGGCACCATCGTATCAATTATCAGGAGCTAGACGCTAAATTAAAACATTAATGTGTCTAAAATAAGGGTGAACGGCAGACACTGTCTGAACTAGGTCAACATAAAGCATAAATTATGTTGATGAGCTGATGACGGGTGTATGATAATTGAACCCTTCTCTGTTGCTCTTCAATTACAAGGTAAATGTCACAATGCTGGTATGTAAATTGTGAAATTGGCTGTTTTCTGTTTGTGATGACAGAACGTTACTAACAACAGAGTCATTCTTAGAATAGTTACAAGGAAAAAGTCGTTCTGCCCAGCAACTGACCTGACTAAACAACCTCGTCAACTGTCTCGAGTCTTTGTCTCTGTAAATACAACGTGCTTGAGAGTCTAAACATTTACCTGGGACTGTGTGCTGTAATGGCACTGGTACTTTGAGATTTCTTTGAAAACTGCGGTTTTTATTGTTTACTTTAGGAAGAGTTTCCCAACTGAAAGGTCAAACTAAAGGCAGTAGACGCCACATGATGGTTAGTTTCAGCAGATGCCAGAACTACACCAACATGCAGAACAAACAAACATGTTGCTCCAATAACGACCTTTCAGAAATAATCATGTCATGTATTCTGATTTTTTTTTGCAAGTTACATCTAAATTGCAAGTGGTTATCTATTATAGTAGATATTTTCCATCAAACTTCACATTTAAAGCATTAAAACAGCATTTATTACTTGGGAATTGCTTTCTCCAGGTTATACACCTTCTTGATGTGCTAAGAAATAAATAAATAAATAATAAATAAATAAAATTTGCTGTCATAATTTAAACATGAAAGGACATGACACATCTCTTTAATTGATGGGGACATTTTTTTATGAGTGGGCCAAGATATTTTTTATGTATTTTTATACAGGTCCTGTGGCAAACAGGATGTCTAGATATTTGCATTACATAGAGAGTATCACTTGATATGTGGGGAAAAGTAAGATTGTCAGGACAATCAAAGGCAGGACAATAAAGATACAGGAATACAAAACAAGAAATGTATAAACGTTAAAAATAAACTTTTTGCATGCTTGAAAGGTTTAATAACATGACAAAAAGATGCATCTCAACCAAAAAATAAATATAAACATTTCCAACTTAAGTTTATTTTATATAAACTTTATGTAATTTTAATAAATAGCATATAAATAGTTTAAGTAGAAAAACAATATTGCACAATACATGAAAAATGCTTAAACAAATTTTAATCAAAATATAGATACACATGCAGTTGGTTGAAGTGCTTGTGTGCATACAAGGGTTTAGTGACATGCAGCAAATGGGAGAAATAGAATTAAATCAGATGTATTTACAAAAAGGTAATTAAAACATGAACATATCAGTTTTCTGATCACAATACATTTTAAACATTAAACACAAACATGGGAACAAAAGAAAAGTATATATATATATATATATATATATATATATCTTTGACCAATTTAACCATCTGACCCAGATACAATAATATCAGCAAAAATTATTCATAATTATTATTTTAATTACTTAAGCTTAAATTATTTATTTATTTATTTATTTTTACTTTTTGTATTTTAACTTTATAGAATAATATACCTTTTTAAAAATACTTATAATAATTTATTTTTAATTACAAACCCAAACATAATGCAAACTCTATTGCTGATAAGTTAAGTTTCTATCCTGATAATCTAATCTTAAACAAGCTAATCTTCTGCTACTCATCTAGACATAAACATATAATTCATATAGGGCCCTATCATACACCCGGCGCAAGTGTTTTTGCTAGTTTCAGCCCGACGCAGTTCTCATTTTCCCGTCCTGCGCCGCGTTGTTTAAATAGCAAATGCATTTGCACCCATTTGTGCACCCATGGGCGTGCTGGTCTAAAAATGAGGTGTGTTCAGCCGCATTGTTGGCGCGTTGCTACTTAGAGGAACTGAAAATAGACTGCGCCAAAGACCAACTCAAACCTGGTCTAAAGTCTGACGCAATATTTTTTCTTTGTTATTTAAAGAGCGCGTTATATGAGTAATATGAGCCTATAGGCAGGTGCACAACGCCCGTACACTTTGCTTATTACACACACAGGGACGCGCAGCAGCCCACAAACATTTTTAAATATGAAAAATTACATTCCGCCATGTAAATAGCGAACCTGCCATGGCGCGAGCGCAACTGGCTTTTAAAGGGGATGGGAGATGAGACTCTGATTGGTTTATTGCACGTTACGCCAAAAAAACACCCATTACTCATTAAGAGAATAGGGACAACCCGTTTAGACCATGTGCCCGGGCGCGCCGACCGTTTTCCCGTCATTAAACTAGCAAAAGTGGATTCAGACACGCCCTGAGTGCACCTGCGTCGTGCGCTTTAGACCATGCGCTTGGATCGTTAAAATAGGGCCCATACAGTGTAATCTTCTGTCTGTCTAATAAGGCCCAAAAAGCTTTTATGGACTCAAAGAGTTCACAAACCTTGTAAACAAAATTTGAGACGAACTTCACAGCCAACAACACGATCAGGGTTAACATGAGCAGAATGAATTGTCACGAACCCCTCTCATTAACATTATACGAGCCACATTACTTTACAGCATACAGCTCTGAATCGTTTTACAGCGGGTCACGGGCTGATAACATTAAATGAGAGATTAAAAGAGACATTTGTCACATGTGTTGTGAGGTCATATACGGCCTGGCTGGTGCTCTCCACTCTTGAATCAACAGAGATGGATGTCTATAAAGTGCTCTCTCGTCCTCATAGGCCAGCTGGTGTTGTGTATATTTGCAGATGTACACCGTGTGCCCTTGGACTGTGTCCTTTATAATGTGGACAGTGATGGAACAAAATGTCATGGATATCTAGCCTCTCGTTTCAGCATGAACATTTATTTCAGTTCCTGAGAGCGACCCATATATCACATATAGAGTAAATAATCTGACAATAAGAGTCTAATAGTTTCCAGCACTCCAGCAGATACAGAACACATGGCTGCTGAATGTGTACATTTATAGCACTGATGGTAACATTAGGTTTTGACAAAGAGTTACGGGATCGTATGACAGTATCAACCACAACTCACAACTCATCACAGCTGACCTCACTGGGTTTGTTTTGCTGCTTTCTCAGAGTTCATCCCTTATGAATTTGCAAATCGTGATGATGATGCGATGGAGTAAAGGGCAATGTCATATTCCTTCAACAAAGACAGAAAGCTTTGCATTAGTTGTGTAATTGATGCTTTATCCATTTTATCATTCCTGTGATGCTGTATTTTGGTCATGCAAATCTGTCTTTTCATGAACTGGCTAAATGAGTATTTCTACAGCAGTGATGCACCAAAAAGCAACTTGCAAGACCATAATGGACAGTGTTGGGGGCTGTTGCTTTTAAAAAGTATTTTAAAAATAGTCAAATTAATAAAGAAATAAATAAATAGATTTTTAGATTAGATTTAGAATTTTTTATGTTATAGACTTAGGATATAATGTATCAGTCATATGGACTACTTTTATGGTGCTTTTATATGTTTGGGGGGGGGCTTGAAAGCCTGTATACACTATGAATTTCCTTCATTGTACAAAATTATGTACAAGGCTGCATTTGTTTGATAAAAATACAGTAAAATTGTCAAATATTATTACAGTTTAAAATAACAGTTTCTATTTGAATATATTTTAAAATGTAATTCATTGCTGTGATCAAAGCTGAATTTTCAGCATCATTACTCCAGTCTTCAGTGTCACATGATCTTCAGAAATCATTCTGATATGATTTTAAGAAACATGTATTATTATTATTATTATTATTATTATTATTATCATCAATGTTGACAACTTTACTTAATTTTGTGGAAACTGGGATTCTTTGATGAATAGAACAGCATTTATTTGAAATATAAATCTTTTGCTACATTATAAAAGTTTTACTGTCACTTTTGATCAATTTAATGCATCCTTGCTGAACCTTCATAGAAAACTTTAAATTAAATGACTCCAGAAACAATTAATGTGGTCTAACCATCAAGTATTTCGATAAAAAAAAAAAGGCCTTTCCAAACTTTTGAATTTTTTTTTTTTTTTTTTAATTCATATTCCTTTAATGCAAGTATATGTTGAGTTCTAAGCTTGACGAAAGAAATAAAAACTTGACATTGAAGGTTTTGACCCTTGAAAGAACATACTATATGTGTGGGTGAAGCAAAAACCGCATATGTGCGTCAAGCCTCTCATTGAATTCTAGGAAACATTAGCTGTCAAACTAGTCAAAAGAGTACAGAGAAACAGACTGAAGCTAAGTTAAAGAAGTTGCTCAGCTACAAAGAGCTCTATTTGCTGAGAAATTATTATTCTGTGCCTAGACCTGCCTGAGTATGTTTTCTCTTCCCCAAGGAGGTTTACTGTTCGGAAAATCACCTCTCTATCCCTTCCACCATCCTATTATCCAGTTCTCCACCCTTCATCTCACTCTGTATTTGTTTTGCTGTTTTCATGGGTCATCTACAGGTCTAGGAGGAGCATTTGGGGAGGCTTCAAGGAGAACATATCCTTAGCTTGCTCATTCCTTCACAGCCCCACTGTTATTTCTGGAGGGTGTTGGAAGCAGGTGTCTCTTCTTTGCAAGGGTGTAAAATCTAGTAGGTACGCTGAGGACATGTCCCTACCAATATCCAGCGACTACTAAATTGTCTCTAGCAATAATTTTGATCAAACAATTAAACATCTGTTATCTGCTGTTATGTCCCCACCAATGCATAAATCAAACCTATACAGCCTTGGATGAAACAGCATGTTGCAGACGCACCGTTAAGCTTCCCAGGTCACGAATCTGTGTATGCAGCTCCACTAAGTTGAAAATTTGTGCGTTTAGCATCTTTGCCCCATTAGCTCAAATGACTCATACACTTGTTTCAAGGCAATCAAATCACATGTTTGTGACCATGTTACTCCCAAACTTTTTTTGTCAAACAACAGTGCCTTATGAACGAATGAATGAAACGCATTTGTCCGTGTTTCACTCCGTCTCGAATCACGCTCGCGGAAAGCGCTTGAGAAACAGTGTCTTTTCCGCGGCTCGGTACGCTTTCAACTCGTTTTTTTTAGTCTCGAGCAAGACTGTACGACATTCACATTACATGATTTGACTGATTTTTAAGTAGAAAGGGAGACAGCGCACCGCATTAAAAGAAATGATCATTCATGTTTTCATAACCGCTGGCCAAATTCAAAAAACGAAACTAAAATTAAATCATCTTTGAGAGCAAGGGGGGCCCCTGGTGTTTCGGGGGCCCTACGCAGCTTGCGTATTTTGCATATAGGGAGGATCGGCTCTGTCAAACAAACCCCTCTGACCTACAGTTTAGAAGTAGCTTTTGAAAACTGAATGTTAATAACAACACATTTGCAGGGTCAAAGTTCTCTGACACTTGTTCACGGGTTTGCACTTACGTATAATAGGATTTAGCAAATCGTAAGCATATTTGGCATGCTGTCTTGAAGGAGGGCTCCGAGCTCGAAATATAGCCCGTATATATAACTAGAGGGTTGCACTGGGTTCGGGCTCCCGCAGGACCCAACGCAAATCTCGCGGGAGCGGGCGGTTTTACCTTTGCTTAAATTTTGTGGGAGACCAGCAGGGAATGGTGGGATTTGGCGTGTAATAGAAATGGAGTCAACACATTAAGTTGAGAAGAAAATTAAAGCGGCTGTTTACTTGACAAAAGCAAAGCAAGGCAAGTCAGACATCTGGAAACAATTCTCAATTGTCACTGAAAAAATGGAAAAGAGTTAAACTTCGTAATTTGCGATAAATGTGCAAAAGTGTTAGTTTACAACAGACATAAATCTGGCACCTCTGCCCTGAGGCGACATACCTATTTTCTAAGTTCTATGTGTTTATTCATTTAATAAGTTAAAGTTATTATATATTGTGCTTTGGCTTATTTACTTAAACCTGTTTGTTAACAGCTAGACTGTTTGTTTAGTTAATCGTTTGGGTCGTGTGTATCATGCAGTATGTTTAAAAACTGAGGTGCCGATGTGGTTTTGTTTTAACGGTCAATGTTTTAGAACGCTTATAAAAAAAAATACCCAATGTTTTTGTCACGTGTGGTGCTTTGGTTTAGCATTAACTTACTTCATCTTATTTAAGGGTGTTTCTGCAACTACGGGCACTTTTGACTCTCCACAATGTAGAAAAATCAACCCCTGTGAATTTTAATTTTAACCATGTAATACATATAAAAAGGTCAACAAAATTGCATGGAGTCATTAAGATTTTAATCTGGAACATGTTTATTTTTTATGTTTTTCAACTCTTCTTCTTACAAAATGTCTTTACCTGTTACAATAATGTTCATTATATATGTTTTTTTTCTTTTTTAATTTCTATAAAAAATTAATATTTCCATAGCTTTCAAAGTTTGTGCAGTTTTGTAAATACTGATATTAAAAAAATATGAAAAAAAAAAATTACAAATAAAGCAGAGTGGCGTGACAAAACCAAACCACTCCAATCCAGCTTTGTTGCTACCATGATTGTGATCATCAACTTTCTTTGTCAACTCTTGATCCTGAGTTTGTGGAGCACGTACACATGAATGTGTGACATCAGTAGCGAACAGCCAATCAAATGCCTTGCAACACAGAGCAAGTGTGATCTTGTAAATATTGATTTTAAGAAATAACATAAAATAGGGGATTTCATGGTTTTCTCTATGCCATGTAAAATTTAGACAGTAACCTTAGATGTCAATTGTTTCCATACACACTAAAGATAACATATTTAGCTTTTTATGCCAGATGTTGCAATTTCAATGTGTAAATAATCTCAACTTAAGTATTAAAATATTAATAAAAATAAAAATATGAAAAAATAAATAAATAAATAAAGCAGAGCTGCGGTAATGACATCTTGTGTCGGTAAGGACACAATGTTAAAGTGCCATAAAATCAAAAACAGGCTACTGTACAGAACAACAGTAAAATAAACCGAAAACAGAAGGTATTGCATGTGTAAAAGATAGTAGTAGTTTTGCAGTAAAGAACTCAAACTGTTTTCCATGTTTAACAAATATTATCTCCTAAAGTTGATGTGTTTGTTGCAACAAACTGATTTGAGGCATGCAGAACTTTGTGTTTTGCCTTCTGGTTTCTTTTATTTATCCTCCACTGCCTTCCTTTCAGACTTTTCTCTCTTTTTGTCAGCTGGGAGACACTCTTTATCTGCCCATTTTCCTTCCTCTTTTTGTAACGTTATTTTTCCTTCTGCAGATAATCTGCATATCTCTGGGTCTTTTCTCATTTCCTCTCTGCATTTCTTTGATCTTATTGTTGATGAATTTGGTCTCATCTAGGGTTACATATAATTGTCAGGTTTAAATATAATTTACAATAGACTGAATATTTGTAACTTAATATACAGTAAACCTTGAACTTGTCTCTACCGCAACACAAGGTTTTTACCGCAACACCTAAATTTGCTGCGGTAAAGACATGTTGCGGAAATGACATTTTTGCTAATATTGCAGCTAATTGGCAGCTAGCCAGGTCTACTACATTAGTTTTGATTCTTAGCATCTTAATATACATGAATTAAACCGTAATATACATTTATTTTTAAAATGTAGTTCAAAGTACAGAATTACTAAGCTGTATGATGACACAATAAATTCTGACACAGAAACTATATTTACTTTATATTTTTGGGATCTTATGAGTGAGGTAGTGAGGTGGCCCAATCTGTCAGCAATGTGCTCATGTGCAAATTTCTGTTTCCAAAGAAACTAGACTTGTTTGCCTTTTTCATTGTTGCGGTAAGGACTCAAAAGTATGGGACAGGCATATTTAGCTAAAAAAAAATCATAAAAATGATCAGTAAATAATACAAAAAAATAAGATGCTGTAAATTAATATGTATATTAAACAATTCCATTTGAAATAATGTCACATTTGAATTAAATTAGCTTATTTTACGTATCTCAACATTGTGACCAGAGTTGTGGGACATGAACAAAAATGGTGTTTGGACCTATACATGCTTCATAATTTTATATTAAATCATATTAATCATTAATTATGACGAGCTCCACCTGGGCCAGACTGATTGATTATCTGATCGTGCTCCTCCCGAACCTTGTTAATAAAACATAATTTAATGACAATATGACATGCAAGTAAACAACTACTGTTCAGCTATATTTGTGTGTGTCTGTGTAATTTATTACATTTTTACTATACTACAGATTACTTTTGAGTTTTGTTTTGTTTTATTTTATTTTAAATATTTCTACTATATATAAGCACTGTGCATATTTTAAATGGTATTTTAAACTAAATTCAATGTTGTAAATTTTCCTAAAGTATCATGTTTAGTATCACCTGAGAAAGTGTCTGGTTATCAAATGGATAAATTGTGACTCAAAAGTGCCCACTACAGCAGGACACTGCAAATGTGCTTGCTTGTTTATATATGATCTCATATTGGCAGAAATCAAATGTCAACTCTTTGTTGAGTCACTCTTTAATGATCTCCCTTTAATTTTTCACTCTACACTTTTTATCCTCCCTCTCAGGTTTCCTGATGAAGAAGCGGCTGTTTGACAGTCAGACTGACAGGCTCATTAAGAGCTCATTATTACCGCATGCTTCCACAAGACCTCCAGAGGAGGAGACTACAGGCTTCTGACTCTTTGGGCAAGGCCAGCCTTTTCAGGTTAAACTGGATTCAAGTGCAAGCACCCAAAGGTTAGGATTCCAAACATTCAATTCATACCAGCAAATCTATTCTGCATCAACACTGTCAAACAACTAGACATCTGTAAACAGAAAAATCCAGAACAAATATTCAGCAGACTGAATTAAACAGATATGTGTCAAAATATCAGATATCAGTCTCTCTCTCTTTGTGTGTGTGTGCAGAATCTGAACATGTTTAGACATTCATTAAAACTCTCCTTGGGCAAAAAGGCAGCAAAGCGTATAAAAGGATTATGTGTCAGGGGTAATTATGAGAGATTAAATGCGTTTTTGTTTGCACATTGTTATTTGTTTCTAAGCGCTGCAGGCAAAGTTGAGTTCTTGAGAGCAGATCTTGGAAAGAAGATGTATAAAATATTACTAATGAAGACTTCATCACTTATGAGGCTTTCATAACAAATCCAGGGATTAAACGCTTGATTTAACATCACCGCCTAACAAGAAAACCTGTTCACTGCCACATTATAACAAAGTGTTAATATCTCAAATTAATGTTGCAATGTAGGTGTGTTTATTTTACAAAATGTGCAATTTATGAGTTTATGCACTGAGAAACTGAAAGTCAACATGAAATCAAAAGTTACTTTCTTAATTAATTTTTGTCTCGTTGTGCGCAATTTATTTGTTTTATTTTTTCTGTTGCATCAGTTATTCAAAACGACATATAATGATACATTTAAAAAGCATAATGATAAACTACCATTCAAATGTTTGGGGATTTTTGAATTTTTGGTTTTAAACAAAACTGATCATTTTATTCAACAAGGATGCATTAAATTGATCAAAGATGCTGTTCTTTTAAAAATTTAAAACATTTCTTGAACACTAAATCAGCATAGAATGATTTCTGAAGGATCATGTGACACTGAAGACCGGAGTAAGGATGCTGAAAAATTTTAATTTTTATGCTTTATATAACAGAAATAAATTACATTTTCAAATATATTCAAATAGAAAAAAATTTATTTTAAATTGTAATAATATTTCACAATATATCTGATTTTACTGTAGTTTTGATCAAATGAATGAAGCCTTGGTGAGCAGAAGAAACTTCTTTCACAAACATTTCTGGTTCTGTTTTTGTTTGTTTCAGTGAAGGAATAAAAAAGGTAATTGCGACTTTTTATCTCACAATTCTGACTTTTTTTCTCACAGCTTCAGGTTAATATCTTATTTTGATGCTTTTCTAAGAATTGTAAGTTTATATCTTGCTATTCTGACTTTTTTTTTTATCCCATGGCAGAAACAAGCTTCCACAGAAACAACATATCCCAAATAAAGAGTCTAGTATTCATTGCAAAAAAAAAAAAAAAAAGTGTGAGAGAGGACTAGCAATATTTCCTTCAGCAGGTTGAAATACCTGCCTGGAGCAGCAGGTTTTGTAGTAATGATGATGAATGGACGTGGTGCATGTGCTGTGATTACTGAAACAGTCCTCAACATTAGAGAAATCTGTCCAACAGGCTGCATATGCTAGAACAGCTTCTCCTAACTAAGATGAATGTGGTGAGAGCGTGTGTGGATATTGTATTTATTACGGTCTAAATCTGAACAACATTTCCACTATCTTTTGCTGATTCTTGTCTTTCACACAGCCTTTTAACTTTCAGCTTCAGCCAAATGGTTTCTAATGGTAGCCATCTCACAACGTGCTTCACATATAAGCATGAAAATAAAAGGAGGAAGGAAACACACACACACACTTTTCTTTTCATACAATCAATCTCTTGTTGAAACCCAGAGTTTCAGTATGCATTGCAGAACCTTCACTACACGTGAGCAAAAAATGGCTATGCAATGCGATTTTATACATTGTTGCATTACGAGGTGTTTCGTAATTATGCAGTGCATTCTGAGTGTAATAGTTTGCTTTACAGCTCAACATCTGCCATATTTCTGGCTTATACAAAGACAGAAGGAGATTCAATTCACGAAAAAGGCTTCTGCATTTGTGTATATTGTTTGGCACATCTCAAGAAATTAGTTTATATGTCTGAGGAACGTCCGGAGGGAATTTATCCTTCTGTACACACTCGACACGCACTGACTCATTCAGCCCGTGATTAATAGTCGCCATGGGATCACATCAGTTTAACCGCACACAGCTGAAGAAAATACAAAGACTGAGAGAAACCAAAGGACTAATGAAGGGATGTCAACCAAATTGCAATGACATTTTAATCCACCATACACTCAACTGGAGGTCACCATTCACAAAATATTGATTATGTTCATAGTTCTAGTAATAGCGCTAGCCACAACAGGAACTGCTGGGATTGAAACTGCTCCAAAACCACACGACTCGAAGATGAGAAGAGGACAGAGGGGAAAAAAGAAAAGATGGAAAGAAAAAAGAGGGAAAAGTGTTTTGATTTAGCCAACTCGCAGTAAAAATGAATAAGCGTATTGTCAATTGCACTTAGTATTAAAAAAAACGACTAATCACATGTTGATTGACCATTTTTCTAATTAAAGCAGAAATACATCATCTAACTCTGTGGGCACCATAGAGTGCCGTATTTTTGTAGTCCAATCCAGAAGTTTGCATCAGCCTTGTCCCCTTAAAAGAAAAAAAAACTAATAGGATTTTTCCACTGGTTTTGGATTATTGCAGAAAAGGTTCCATTTAAAAAAAAGTTCTTACTTACTGTATGATGCATTGTTCACCAAGAAGATTATCAGAAGTAAAATGTTAAAGTTAGGTTATATAAAGGAACTAAAACTTGGTCGCACAAGTTTCCAACAACTCTTTCAGTTTTGAAAATCTAGTTGTAAACATTAGTTACAAAGTAGAGTTATAGTTTGCAAGAGTGTGAGTATAAACACAATGAGACTCTAAAAGTAAGTAGTGAATGGATGAGTTTTCATGCTCAGAGTGTTGACATTTGATGTCCCCAACAACCTCTGTAGTTGCGTTTAGCGAGACAAATAAAAATCGTGAGATAAAAAAATCATGAGTGGGGTGTTACTGATGTATTTTATGTTGTAGAATTAAACATAATGTTTGTCTTCACCACAGACCTTATTTCAGGCCAAAAACCCATTTAAAAAAAAATCCATTGTCGTTTTGGAGGCCTGAATTTGCAAACTTTTGAAAAAAAACAGGCTTCAAAGTGCAAGTTTTTGAAAACGTTTCTATTATTGTCTCCATGTAAAATACAAAAATGCTAATTTGTGAAAAAGGTGACATCATGCGCATGTGTATTACATGTTTGCATAATATTTCTTAAAGTCATATCGCCAACTACTGGCCTGTCATGCATAATACAGCATTTTAAGTCGTTTTTGTGGATCCAAGTGAACGGAATCATTTTGACAACATTGTCGTCTGTCTGTGGTAAAAAAACAGGAAAAACTTGTATGTTTTCATCGTCGTCGCGTAAACCCTTACACTGACATTTCGGATGCACAAAAGGCTGCATCCAAAATCACACAGACCTTATTTCAGGCCAAAAACCCATTTAAAAAAAAATCCATTGTCGTTTTGGAGGCCTGAATTTGCAAACTTTTGAAAAAAAACAGGCTTCAAAGTGCAAGTTTTTGAAAACGTTTCTATTATTGTCTCCATGTAAAATACAAAAATGCTAATTTGTGAAAAAGGTGACATCATGCGCATGTGTATTACATGTTTGCATAATATTTCTTAAAGTCATATCGCCAACTACTGGCCTGTCATGCATAATACAGCATTTTAAGTCGTTTTTGTGGATCCAAGTGAACGGAATCATTTTGACAACATTGTCGTCTGTATGTGGTAAAAAAACAGGAAAAACTTGTATGTTTTAATCGTCGTCGCGTAAACCCTTACACTGACATTTCGGATGCACAAACAAAGGCTGCATCCAAAATCA
>NW_015557379.1:1212330-1226437 GCF_001515605.1 Sinocyclocheilus anshuiensis | reverse complement strand
CATCAAAAATATCTTAATTTGTGTTCTGAAGATGAACGAAGGTCTTACAGGTTTGGAATGACATGACGGTGAGTAATTAACGACAGAATTTTCATTTTTGGGTGAACTATCCCTTTAAATAGACAGCAAAAAGTAGCTGGGTGATCTATTTTCGACAAGATCATGACGTTCGCATCTGATGGATACTTTACAATCCCATGATGCCACAGGACAGGAATTGGGAATGGCAGTGAAGTAACTAATGCGTCGCGTAAACCCTTACACTGACATTTCGGATGCACAAAAGGCTGCATCCAAAATCACATACTTCCTTACTATCCAACTTTTTCCTGAACGTGGAAGTCTCGTCCGCCTCATAACGGAAATGTTATATTTCCGGTCTCTGGTGTTTCTAGTCAAATTAACGCACAGCTTAACCCTGAGCACATTTGTATATTTGGTTATATTTAAAAAGTTTCAGTTTAATTAAGTCAATCTTTTTACCCCATTTTAACATGGATTTCTTTGGAGACCGGAACATGAGAGCATCCAAACGGAAGTTAGAATCCAACATGGCGACGCTCATCGATTACTCCGGAAGAAGGTGGATAAACAGGGGATAAAAAGCATGTGAACAGAGTAGTATGTCCGAATTCACAGTATTAATTAAAGGATAGCACCGTGCACGGATACGCTGTTTACGTCGTTTACGTTTTGATCTGAACGTAAACAACGTTTCCACGTACATATCCAAAATGGCACTATAGGGTGATGCGGAGGAGACGAATTGTTGAAAAAAGTCGTTAATTTTGTTTTCTTTGCACACAAAAAGTATTCTCGTAGCTTTGTAACATTACGGTTGAACCCCTGATGTCACATGACATGGATTATTTTAACGATCTCCTTGCTACGTTTCTGAGCCTTGATCGTGATAATTACATTGCTGTCAATGGGAGGGTCAGAGAGCTCTCAGATTTCATCAAAAATATCTTAATTTGTGTTCTGAAGATGAACGAAGGTCTTACAGGTTTGGAATGACATGACGGTGAGTAATTAACGACAGAATTTTCATTTTTGGGTGAACTATCCCTTTAAATAGACAGCAAAAAGTAGCTGGGTGATCTATTTTCGACAAGATCATGACGTTCGCATCTGATGGATACTTTACAATCCCATGATGCCACAGGACAGGAATTGGGAATGGCAGTGAAGTAACTAATGCTGCACTCTCAGAAAAAAAGGTACAAAAGTTGTCAATGGGGAGGAACCTTTTCAAAAGGCACAACTTTGTACCTAAAGAGTCCATGTTGGTACCTTAAAGGTTCATATTAGTATCCAAAGTGTACATCTTAGTACCTAAAAGGTACAAGCGTACCGCCCCAGTGACAGCTTTTGTACCTTTTTTTCTGAGAGTGTGGTAGGTCACATGACAATGACAATATGATGAATGCAGTACATCTGGATCACATTCATACTACAGACATTCATACTACATAGAACATACTTTCTTAACAGTCACTAAGCAATTATTTATTCAAAAGAAGTGCCAACTCAGAGAGTATACGATTTCAGACGCCACAAGTCAGGTGCAAAAATGCCAAAACAACAACAACAAAAAGCTAAAAGTTTGTCATTTCCTCCAGACAAACAGGAAGTCCTGCCCCAAACTCATGCTACTGGTTGAGCCATACACTGACATTTCAGCGCCACAAACAAACAAAGTCACAGTGTTTAGAAAGTCAGGAAGTCAACCTACGAATGGCTTTTGATAGTTTAACAGTCATCTTTGCACATTATGATAAAACTATTGTAACAGTGAAAATGCCCTTTACAGAATTTATTTTAGAGAATATTGGAAAAAAGTGAGTGCTGACCCTGAACCTGGTCTGTGTGGTGTGCGTGTGTTTCACCTCTCTGCTTTGTCTCTTCATAGTTTATCTCTGTTCTCATAGTGAAATCTGAGCCGAGAAGATGCTGTACAGGTTCACGCTGTCCTGACGGCTGCAGGAGTGAGATATATCCACTTCCTGTTCCTCTCCAAAAACAGGGCATGTTTAGTGTCAGTTTTTAACGTGATATACAGTATGTGACCCTGAGACAGCAGTAATCCTGGTTCTGGTCTCTTCGTTACACAGTTTGTCAATCATGCAGTATATAAAACAACTATAGTGTCATTGCATTCGCTGTTTTTCCTCTTCGCTTTTTTGATCAATTTCTTTTAATGAGCTGTTTTGGTGATTTTTTGTGGATATCCAATTTGACAACCAGAAAGTGTCTTCATTCTGAAAAGTTTGTTTACCACAGGGTTATTACAGTTAACTAAGACTAAAGCTAAAATCATACAAAAGTTGCTTGAAAAAAAAAAAAACTGAAAAAAGAAACAAAAAAAACAACAACTTTATTTTCAGTTAGTTGCCAAAGGCAACATTTCTTATTTTTATTAAGTTTAACTAGTAAAATTACTTAAAACAACAATTTAAAAATAATATTATAAATAATAAATAAGTACAACTAAATCAATAAATAATTTAAATGACAAAAACACACAACAAAATTATTAATATGAACTAACTGTTAATTTGTTGTTCAATGTTCTTTAACATGATTTCATCATTTATTTATCTTAGTTAATGTTCATTTTTAGCATTTACTAATTTTTAGTAAACTTTTTTAAGATCAAAAGTTGTATTTGTTAACATTAGTTAATGCACTGTGAACTAACATGAACATATTTATTAACTAACACTAAAAAAAACATTTAAAAAAGACTGTAAAAATATATAGGTTTCTTCATGTTGTCATACTCTGTTCCATGTCTGTGTGTGTTTTCTTCCCCCACGTGCTCCAGGTTATGTTTATGTCATTATTTGGTTATCTTCCTGTTCCTGTCATCATAGTTCATTAGTTTCTCCCCGTGTCTCATTATTAGTTATCCTCCTCACCTGTCTGCCCCACATTATCTGCCCTATTTGAGTTCTAGCCCGTTCTGTTCTCCCTCATCCGGAATTGTATATGTCTACCCTTGCTATGTGTGTTTTCTTTGTTCCCTGGAAGTTCATTAAAATCTATGTTTGAATTCCTCTCCTCGCTCCTGCGTCTCCGTGCTCCTCACAGTAGCGAAACGTGACACATGTTAGTTAATTCCTTAGCCTAACTAATTTTAACAAATGAGACCTTATTGTAATTTCTGCCAAAACTTTAATAAAATGAAAACAGAAAATATAAACATTAAAACTCATTAAAAATATTAATAAGAACTATAATAGTATATCAGTGTACAAAAATAACGCTGATTAGTTGCCTCAAAAACATTTTTTATTTCTTTTTTTTTTTTTCACTTGTAATGTGTTTGAGCTTACTTTCAAATAAAAGTCATTTGGTTTTATATTTTATTATCTAATGCAGTGACATTCAGACATTTGTAAATGTGACTTTAGTGGCCAAATACATTTTGGAGCCGCTGAATATGAAATAAAATGTGGTAGGACAAGTTGCAAATATTTAAAAGCTCTTGCTGGTTAATGCTCTACCTTGTTCAAATAAAAATAAATCTTAGAACGATATGTAATGTTAACTGCCCGTTTGTTCCATCAGTCACCAGGGTTCAGTATGGGTGACTTGAGAGCGGGCACTAACTTTGAGTCATAAACTGGCATTCTGGTGCCTGTGACCCACGCCAGTTTTTATATTTTTAAGCAAATGTTATGGAAGGGAAAATAAAAGAGGAATATGTGCGTTAGTGTGAGTGCACTCCAGGTTTGTGTCAAAACATCCTGTGGGCCAAGGTTGGGTAATGCTTGGGCTGCGGATCATCATCGTGGCGATAGTGAGGCTCTGGCAGGGGAGGAGACAGGTTGCCCGGTCCAAAAGAAACACAGCGAGATCTGTGTGTGTGTGTGTGTGTGTGTGTGTGTGTGAGAGAGAGAGAGAGAGAGAGAGAGAGAGAGAGAGAGAGAAAGAACGAAAGAGAGTGAGAGCAGCAGGTCAGGGGCAATCACTGATTCAACATTCACTAGTGAGCTAAGAGACGGTCTCACGCTGACCTCAGCGATCTAGTCCAGATCAAGACAACTCAAGAGACCTACAGTTAAGGGCTCAGACCTCGCCAACGACTCAAGTCACATTTGCAGACAAATACACAACCAACTAATCACTTACAAAAAGATGAAGAAGAAAAAAAACTATTTTCACTCAGAAATTGCTGGTAAATTTCACAAATAATTATAAAGAAATGCAAAATAACACATTGAATTAAACATGAAATTGTCAAGTAAAAACAGTCATTTCTTGTACTACATACTCCAATATTACTCCAATACAAACCTCGAAAAAAAATTACAGAATACTAACAAGAAATGTTCTCAGAACTTTGGCTAACATTCTAGCAAGGTTCTAAAAGTTATGAATAAACTTCCTGTCAGTAATGTTAATAGAACTTTCGTTCAGAGTTATCCGTTTTTTTTTATATAATGTTCTTAAAATGTTAGCACATTTTGAGTATTCATGTATTCATCATTTATGGAACATTTTAATCCCTGGATGTACATCTAATGTTTTTTGTTGTTGTTTTTTTTTTTTTTTAAATGTTACTACTTCTTTTAGAACATTCAAATGTAACATTATCATAATGTTTGCAAAATTATAAAATGGAATGTAAAAAAAAGTTTTTCAAGCATTTAAAAAACTGAATGTTTTGAATGTTCAGAGAACATAACTAAATGGGAACGCTCATTTTTGCTTATTTATTGAGGAAATTGTATTAAAGCCAACATATATAGAAGATATTTAGTTGATATTCAATTAATTTTGAACAAAATGTAGCATCCCATTAGATAGCAACCATGTAAACAATAAACACGATGGACTCTTAAAAATAAAGTTTGGTTCCATGGTTCCATGAAGAACATATTCATATATATATATATTAAGAACTGATTACTGTAAGTTTCTTTGGGTTTCTATGACATCATTGCAAAAACCCAGTCAAATAAATGTAATTATCATTGTGTAAACAATATGCATCATATGGTTATGTTGATAAATACACATAATTGTATTGGCAAAACAAAGCAATAACAAATAAAACTCAACAGCCGCTACAGCAATAGTTCTCTCTTTCGTCTTGTTTAACGTTTATGGGCCCAACTTGGAAACCCGGATATATCAAAATGATCAGAGTTTCCCAGTTGTAAACACGATTTGAGAGCCTATTAATGCCCAGTTTCCGACTAGGAAACTCTTATTTATGATAATTCAGATGTGCATGTGAAGACAGCACTAGGCAAGCATCACTACTATGCAGTGACTTGCAAAGAGACTTTGCAAATAAGGTGGGCTTTTTTTTTTTTACTTGGGCCACCTAGCAACCATCTAGGACTCCCTAGCAACCACCCAGAATTCCCTAGCAACCACATAACACCATGCTAAAAACCACATAGTGATGCACTGGCAACCATTCATATCATGGCCTCAAATTTTGCACAGTCCAGCACCCGTCACATTTTCTTTGGGAAATGTAGAAATCTCGCTTGCTTATTTAAGTTGCACAGCCAAGTTGTCCTCGAAAGGCTAGAAATACATTACAGATTACGTAATGTACAGAAAACAGCCACTGAATCAGGCTACAGTAAGTTAGGGGACTATCACATTCACAGATCATTTGAAACAATCACTCACAATATGAGCCAAACCGAGATAACAGCAGGTTAGCGTGCCAAATCCAGGCCGATAGTACTGTGTAAAGAGTGCGGTCTGAATGTAGAAATCTCAACTACAAGAAATGTAGAATGTTCAACTACATTTTAAAAAGTATTCTATATTTAATACATATATATATATATATATATATCACTCTATAAAGAACTCATATATTAATCTTATAAATTTCCATATGTTAAAAATAAGTGTGAAACAAAAGGGGAAATAACTGAAATCCCCAGCATATTCTATTTTTATGGAATTTTTAATGGTTTAATTAAAGACCTAAAAAGTTATGCACATACTATTGACATATATGTATTAAACAGTTTAGAAATCTCCTGTATAAGTTGCGTGGATACATACTGTATTTACATACTATATTACTGTATATATCCATCCTAAAGCTTATATGTTGATATTATATATGTTGTTAAAATTATTAAAAAAAAAAAAAAGTTTATGCATTCAGAATTATCGTATACATGTTGGTAAATACTGTTTTGTTTCACATTGTTTTGTATAAAATAGTAGGTTGTATAGGCTACAGTATACACTCTACAGTATGCAATATGCAACACAAAAAAGATTATTTATGTATTTATTTATTTGTTTGTTTGTATCTTGTAAATAGATTATTGGAGTATGTCTTTCAAGAAAATACTACTTCAGTTTTTGAAGGTATTTCAGAGGTATTGTGCCTTAACCCTGGCTGATAAGCAGAGCGATCCAAGCAGCTTTTATCTTCTGAGACCCTTTGGCATGTGCGCAGAAATCCATGCGCTGCGTCGCAAAGCTGCCTAATCTTCTCACAGCTATGCTTAACATTCCTCCTCATTTCTTGAGAAGAGCAAAGATGGGCTGTCTTTCTCTTTTGGTGGTGGGGGTTGCTTAATGGAAAACAGTTTCTTTTGCAGGGCTCTTATCCACATCCGCTTCTGTTCAGGGTTTTGCATGCCCAAGAAAACTCAAAGGACTCTGCTTTTGGGATGTGGTAGTGGTTGTGGGCCGCCATTGGCACATTGAGCTGTTTTCTAATGGTCAGAGCCAGTGTTAGGGAGCTAATGATGCAGCTAACCTCAACATATTCAATCTGTGATTATTAAAACAGCTATGAAGTTGTAAACATTTTTGTTTTTATTTACAATATTTTAGATTTTTTTAAAATATTTTAGAAATATAAATGTAATTATTTTATATTAATAAATTATAACATTATTATTAAATTATTTTACCAGATTTTTTTTTTCAGTTAACCTTCTGTTATATTCTTCAATATAATGAGCTACTTCATATAGTAGAATCAGTGGTTAAGTTGTATTTACAACACTGTTCCAGAACAGTTCAACCCAAATACTCAGATGTGTGCAGTGCATTTTATGGAGTACTGTTTCCTGATCCTGTCACCAAATACACAAAATAATGTTCTTTTTAGCAACATCATATGACCCCTTTAAGATTTAGAAGAATGGATGCAAATAGTGAATTAGTGACATTAGTGATAAAACATTGATTAACTTTATAAGTTAACTGCAGGGAATGATAATGCTAAAAGTGTAGAACTTAGTCCCTTTAATATGTTAAAGCTCAAGCCAGAACTATCAGCAAACTTTTCAGCATTTATTGTGGAACTGCAGCCACAGGACAATGATCAGGCCGGATGGACGGCTGACTTTGAGAAAAGGTACATCATCTTCTAACAGCCCTGTCCTTACCTTCATTCATGGGTCGTTTTCTTTGAATAGGTGGCACGGTAGGAGAGCACTAAGGGACAAAGGAATGCCAGGAAAAAGGAGTGAAAAAGGACAGATGGAAAGTCACCACGATCCTGCCAGTGCAGAACAGTGTCTGCCAATGAGAAAGCTGCCCAAAGTGCAGGACTAAAGCAAGCGGTGCTGGAAAACGCAATGAACCCTCCAGCTTTTCTCTTCATCTTCTGACTCTGTGCAGACTGGTATGATGAGTCACAAAGTTCTGTGCACGTTCTCATCTCCATGCACTTTACATTCCTTCTCTCTCCAACATTACCAACCAAAACGGTTCTTTGTTTCAGTATGTTTTACTTTTATGATACTAGACCTCTGGGAACATGTGACAGCAATAAAAGCTGTATTTCAGACAGTCTACCAGTCTAAGAACCAAAATATTGCATGGGCATCTATTAGATTGAGACACAGATATATGTAAAATTCCCTTCTTAGCTATTTCTAGCTCAAAAGTAGAGCATGTCACTAGAAACGCCAAGGTCATTGGTTCAGTTTCCAGAGATGCATGAAATGATTTTTAAAAAAGTCAAATGCATAAATGTTCACTTTTTAAACAATCAGTTATCAGTTCATACTGAATCAGATTAAATGGCATTCAGATATGCTGCTCCATTTGCCTCGAATCGGTTAAAGCAACTGTATGCAGTTTTGCGTAAATTTGCGATTTTGGAGCCCCCTACAGTTAAGTGAGTGGAATTCCCTATCGTAAATATCTCACTGTCAATTATAGTGGATTGTGCATTTCACACTTGCCAAACCTATATTCTCCTACACTGTAAAAAAAAATTCTGTAGTTTATACAAAATAGTTTTGGCAGCTGTGGTTGCCTGAATAATTTTGTAAAAAATACAGGAAAACTGTAAACACATATTTTACAGTATAAAACTGTAATTTACAAACAAGAAAATTTGAATGTAAACCAGTAAATTCAAAACACACACTGCTATTAAAATCTGTTTTGTACCTTTAACACACTGACAACCATCATAATAATGCAGGTGGTAAAAGAGAAAGCCACATAAAGAATCAAAGATCATCACAAGTAGCTTCGCCACAAGCAGAAGTATATACTAACATATAGAAGGTCATTAATGCAAACACAAAACACCATCATGGTAACACACATCATGATACTTAAATAATGCAATAAACTTTCATTAAACAACAGAAGATGTAACATAAAGCCCAAATGTACATTACTGATAACAAAAACTATTTAAAAACATGATTATTTAAACAAAATACTTTCAAATGTGGAGTTTGAATTTGTGCAGGGAATTCTGGGAATATCAGTTTACAGTATAATTTGACTGCAAATTATACATTGATTTGTTCTTTTTTTACTTATAAAAACTGTAAAATGAACAGCATTTTACTGTAAAATTACATAAAATGACTGGTTAGATCTTTTACGTTTTTCCCTCTATATAGTACGGGAATTTACTGTTAACCTATTAACAGTTTTGTTTTGTTTTTTCGTAGCGTTTTTACAAAATTTTACAGTTAAAATTACACATATTTTTTACAGTGTAGAAAAGACGTTTTTGAAAGAAACAGAAGCCATGAATGATTTTCACAATGATTTTGAAACTGATATTTAATGATTGAAAACACCCACACACGCTTAAATAAAGTTGCTTTAAGAGATAAATTACGTCTCAGAGAGCTGGTCCCGCTAAATGACTTAAAGGTCATTTTAAAACATCTGGAATCTGGTTTATCGGATTGCAAATATTATAATTGATATTTATAGCCGCTGTTTAAGTTCCCCATGAAGTTAAATTGTTATTGTTTCATGTAAAAATACAAACCTGTTTATTGTGTATTTAAACTAAATTCAGTTTATTAGTGCTATTGCAGAAATCTGACCCGTTTTGTTTGTGCATGACTGACAAGTATACATCTCATTAATTTATTAGTTCGTGTTAAAACTGTGAAGTCCAGATTAATTAAAATTTTAAATGCAATTCAAATGCACAAATCTTAAATGTTGGCCTAAATATTTAGTGAGTGTAGTTTTTGCATGCCTTTTTTGAGACACCTAGAAAAGCACAAAATCTGATGAGTGTTTGATAAGCCCCTCCTCATGCGTTCTGTCGTTTTGTTGAGGTATGTTTGCAGTTGCTGTGTACACAGCTCCTATAGGCTCTCACAGCCCTCTTTTGGCCTGGGTGAGAGGGTCCATGATAAGGCAGGCATTAGCCAGCTGCGGGGCCCCGGGGAGCTCAAACATTACGCCACTGAGTAAACTCAACACGGGCCTCTGGAGGCACTTCATTGTTGTTCAGGCCAGAGCCGAGCAGGGTTCATGTTTGCAGAAGAAAGATCGTAAGTCATATGGTCCGGCTTATCGCTAGATCCGAGCTCTGCTCTGCCGTCTGCTCCTCAGAGACACAGGCAGGACTCTACTCTGTTTTTCAGATATTCTCAGCATCTCAAACAAGTATAAGAGCATTTAAGCCACAATAAAATATCCAAATATAATTGCATTAAAAAATATTTGTCTACACGCAAATGCAAGCAATTTTGCGCAGTGATAAACTTTACATGAGGGTATCACACCTCAAATGAGACATTCATTTATCTAGTGTTTGTTATGGAAATACATTCTACCCCCACAGGAAAAGAGTAAAGCTTTTGGAAATGACACACAAGACTGATGGCAAACAAATGCAGTTGGAAAAATAGTATTTGGACTCTTACCAATGGCAGATCTGCTCTTCAGCACCCCCTAGTAATATTTATGAGCTATGTGATGTACATTAAAACAAATGTAATTATAATTTGTTATTTATTAATATTAAAATAATAAAATGTAGAATTATAATAATATTTAATTTAAATATTTGACCACAAAAAGATACGCATGTATTAGGTTTGATTTTTAAATCATGTATTAATTCTTAAAATAAATATTAAAATAATTACATTCATAATTCTAATATTTTAAATAAATAAATTAATTAATTAATTAATATAAGATTCATTTCGGTACAAGCAAACCAATTCAGACCACTCAATGCTACCAGAGAGAAAGAAAACTTGTCAGTTAAGAGACATGAAATCATAAATGACCCCAGTATACATTCTTGGCCTTATTGTGAAAGATTAACTTGTGGCCACATGATTTGAGGCATTAGAAATGTATGTCCAATATTAGTTGCCTGCTAACTCTAAGTATGAGAAATCCGAACAGTGATGCTAGCCTTAGCAAGAGCTGCTAATTAAAAACCTACGCAGAGATGTCTATTTATACCCGTGCTGTGAACGGAAAAACACTTTAGGACCTGAATACAATGAATGAGAGGAGCTGTGGGGCCGCAGAGTTTAATAGAGCCCCTCTGTGCCTGATGACTTACAGTGGGAAGCGAGGACTGTAAACACACCTAAACAGCTGTCAGCCGCTTCCTGTCCCGAACCGAGCCCTCGCTGGCAGGACGGCCTATTGTGCACATGGCGCCATTACCTAGGCGATGTCAGCAAGCTCTGGGACCTGTCACAATAGGTTATGTTCCATTTCCACAGCAACTGAGAGCCAATCAAGAGTAATGGGGTGGCGGGACACAGAACGGATGGGCTTCCTCGCCGCAGACCCCTGCGTGGATAATTAAAACAGGACAGGAGCCAGAAAAACAGAACAAGGGCATTTGTTGAAAGCAGAGTGTTGGTTTCAGGGCACGTCTCCCGCTTTGTGATGCATTGTGTTGTGCAAATGCTGTGCATACGAATGGAAACGTGTTTTTGACTCACTTAAAATGGAGATGTTGATGTTCAGTAGACATAAAGCTCTCTGGCCAACTTTTGTAGCAATAAGGTACTCAAAGCATGCTGTATTATGAATAAATCATGGCTGAAGGGCATTGTTAGGCACAGCGTGAAGCAGAGCTTTACCATGAATAAAACAGCTGTTGACCTATATGTGTGTGTTTGTGTGTGTGTGTGTGTGTGTGTGTGTGTGTGTGTGTATATTAATTATCAATATATTAAATTATTTAAAGTATACTGAAATTATCCCAAATAATTAGGGCTGTCAGTTTAACACGTTAACTTAATTAATAATTAGTTATGAAAAAAATAACACAATTAAAATATTTGAATGCATTTAATGCACTGGCTCCACCCCCAGACGTGTACATCATCTTAAATTTCATACAGTAGACTGATGACAAATATGATACAATGCAGCAACTCCATAAACGCAGTTATGCCCTAAAATTTAAGATATTGGGGTAAAAATGCCCCTGTATTAATTTTTGTCTCATATTTATATCATGTAATAAGCGAAATCACATGAGCAGCGAGAGCAATATCACGCGAGTGTTGCTTTTGTCCAAAATAGCACAAGAGCAAATGTGATTTTAAACAACAGTTCAGTGAATAAGAAGTTAATACGGTGTTATATTTTGCTAGGACAATAGTTAAATATTATTTAAATATTTCTTAGACTACAAAAAAAGACACTCTTCTTGAAATAATATTTATAACGTTTTATAACTCTTTTTAGTTGGTTCAAGAACTGATTGACTGGTTTAATTTGGGTAGAAACGAACCAGTTTACTAAAATAAATCAGACTACGCAGTGGCAGTAGAAACAATACTCATTAGCAAACTTTCATGGACATATATATTGTACTGTGCAATCTGTGTGCGTTTTAGTGCATACAGGATGATGTTATAGGTAAAGTGTGTGTGTGTGTGTGTGTGTGTGTGTGTGTGTGTGTGCTAAAACACTCTGTTTATTCCTCCAAAAAGTCTAAACACATTTGTTTAAACATCCCACAGTAACACTGGCTCAACTAATAAAGTGAGATTAGGGCAGAACGATTTATGTCTCCAAAATAATAATGCAAAAATAAAAAATATTGTAAACGAAAGCCTTCATGAATAGGTCCCAAAGATATCATTAAAAGTTATGGATCGTTTAATCAGCATAATGAATTACTGATTGATTTAGTATCAAGTTGACATCAGATTGATAAAATAAGGTCGTTCCAGGCCAGTTTTAAAATCTGTTTGACCAAACACTCCACTTTATGAGTGCAGTACAGACGGCCGGCCTTATGAAATCCACATTTAGATCAATTAGATGTGTCAACATTACTTAAAGACTTTTGGATTTCAGTGGGACTTTGGATAAGATTTTTCATCTCAATAATATATTCATGTTATTTTTCTTTTTTAATTGAGTTCATCATTGAACTCATCACACAAGCCCCCTGTAATTCCATCATGAACCCCTAGAGGCTGGTGAAGATGGAGGAATGTGAAACATCCCGGCCACCTGATCCATCTGAACGCACTTCTGTTAAGAAACCATAGAGCGTTTTCCCGAGCTGTCAGAAGACATGTTGATCACGCATTAGAATGAGAGCTATCATATGTGAAGTGAGAGAAAGCCTGCTTTATCTAATCTTCCTAACTCTGCTCTAACTCTCTGAAACTTAATGGAGGTTGTCTATTTTTATATGCATGCTTCAAATTGTGTGGTTGAGATGTAAACATGGCAAAAACATTGGTGTTATTTGCATGCAATACTTGCTGTCATGTGGAATAAACTCCCATACGAGCCATTAAGGATACTGCTATAACATTTATGAGCACAAGTACAGTAATACACGTCTGTTCACAATTACATTTAGTAAGAGTCTTAGTAAGGGTTTTTTTTTTGAAGAAGAAGAAGAAGAAGAACTTTAAATGTTGTTAATCAAAACTGGCAGTAAACACATTTTTTATGTTCTGAAAGACTTCTATTTCAAATAATTGCTGTTCTTGTTGAACTTTCTGTTAAAAGAAGCCTGAAAAATGTATCCATGTTTCAACATTGATAGTTTTAGTATCATACATTAGTATCAGAAATGTTTCTTGAGCAGCAAATCAGCATATTAGAATGATTTCTGAAGGACCATGTGACACACTGAAGACTGGAGTAATGATGCTGAAAATTCAGCTTTGCATCACAGGAACAAATTACATTTTAAAATAGAAACCAGTTATTTTCAATTCTAATAATATTTCACAATTTTACTGTTTTTACTGTATTTTTAAATGTAAAAAAAAGTCAGCCTTGGTAAGCATTTGAGACTTTAAAAGAAAAATAAATAAAAACAAATAAATCTAACCAAGCTTCTGTCTTGCTCAGTTCAAAAAAAAATATGCATGACTTGGATTTATTTCATACAGAAAACTTATCAAGTTATTCCAGTGTAGGAGCCTCAAGTACAATCACAATCTGAATTGTGTATCTACCGTACACTGTCAGGGTGAAAAAAAGGTCCAAAAGCTGTCAAATTTTGAAAAAGGTACAAACTTTGTAACATCGTTTGATTCAGGGGCCAGTGCTCTGCTGGGATCAGCCCAGCAAAAGCAGGAAATGTCTGAGGAGGGCAAAGAAGCTGAGGCTGAGCCTTCCCAATCCTCCTGCCCTGCGTATGATGAGCTTTTGGAAATTATGGATCGCGCCACGGCGAGGCTTTACTTGCCGTGAAGCGGGTGAAGAAAGTGACGTTGCGAAGTACCTCGATGAACGTTATTTTTCTGGCCATAACCCTCCAGCTCAGGTGAGCCTTCCTTTCTTCCTGTTTTCCATATAAAGATTGAGAAGGAATGGAAGAGGCTGTTTTTTTTTTTTTTTCCTCACGCATCCATCGATTCCAGCATACGAGTTA
>NW_015557379.1:1211170-1211731 GCF_001515605.1 Sinocyclocheilus anshuiensis | reverse complement strand
GCTCCTGATCCCCCGTTAAGCCCCGGGAGGGCTCCTGATCCCCCGTTAAGCCCAGGGAGTGCTCCTGATCCCCCGTTAAGCCCCGGGAAGGCTCCTCATCCCCCGTTAAGCCCAAGGAGGGCTCCTGATTCCCCGTTAAGCCCAGGAAGGGCTCCTGATCCCCAGTTGAGCCCAGGAAGGGCTCCTGATCCCCAGTTTGGCCCAGTGTCGGCTCCAGCCCCAGAGCTCGCTCCAGAGTCCGCTCCAGCATGTCAATCGGCGATAATGGACATGGCACTGCCCCCGGGGTTCTTGGCACCCGTCCTCACCCCAGAAGCCACTCTAACACGCTTCTCTGAGCCTCCTTCGCCTCCGCTGGTCCCGTCCCAAGTGCCCGCTCCTCCAGAGCGCCCCCCGGTGCCGGCTCCTCGAAAGCGCTTTGCTGTGCCTGCTCCTCCAGAGCACCCTCCAGTGCCAGCACCACGTCAGCGCTACCCTGTTCCCCAGTCCAGCTCACGGAGGGCTCCTGATCCCGAGTTAAGCCCAGGAAGGGCTCCTGTTCCCCCGTTAAGCCCAGGGGGG
>NW_015557379.1:1209561-1211154 GCF_001515605.1 Sinocyclocheilus anshuiensis | reverse complement strand
GCGCCCCCTAGAGAACGCAGTGTCTCGTTCCCTACTCAGGGAACCATGGTTACATAAGTAACCCGAGACGATTAGTATGTTTTGAAAAGATACCGCCCTAGTCACAACTTTTGTACCCCTGTTTTTTCTAAGACTGTATGGTAAAGAAATCAAAACACTTTCATGCACTGAATCAGGAAGAAACCGCTCTGCTTTTAGGTAATTTAGCACTGGCTTCTTGTATTTTTACAAGACTTTTCAGCGCTCACACAAATACACTGAAAACTTCCTTATGCAGCTGAATTTTTCATAGACATATATTCTGCTTTTCCCTTTGCTGTGTTTTTCCTCTTTCTGTTTGGCACACCTGGTCTGTTGTTTACAGGATAGAGACATTAGTGTTTGGTTGCCCAGAGTGAGTTGAGAGTGTAGGGTGGGGTTAAGTGTGACCCCGGGCCGGGGTTCAGGAGATTGACAGACCTGTAAGCCTCCCGTAAGCCCTGCTGAAGCACGGCCAGGTGTGCTGGGATTCATAGTTAAAGACAAAATAACCAAGCACAAAGCTTTTTATTACACGCCATATTATTGTTTCACATTATGTCAGTAAATAAAAGACTCTCTAAAGCTCAAAACCATTTCTCCACTGATTAAACAACGGAAAATGCAGCAATTTCCAGGGAAATGCAACATTTTTTTGGATTGTTTTCTTACCTCTACTGTGCTTAAACGACCAAACAGTAATCCATTTCCCTCAAAAAAAAAAAAAGGGAAAAAAAAAAGGCTGGTTTAAGAATTGACATTTCTTGGTTTTATCCTTTCAGTTTAATTTAGTAATTTAACCTCTTGAGTTAAAAAATACAAAATGATTATTATTAGTATTATTATAGTGTTCATTATATAGCATTCTATTATTATAGCATTATACATATACAATATAATACATGCAACACATATTACTGCATTTTGAGTAATTGTTTATATATATATATTTCGGGTCAGCAAGATTTCTTTAATGAAATTAATACTTTAATTCAGCAACGGATGCATTCCATTGATACACTTTATTTTAAATTTAGGATAAAATTCTGATTAAATAAATGTGTAGTGATGTTTGCAAAGGTGTCACTAACTAATAATAATAATAAAAAAAATAATAATAATTTAAAATATTATAGCATTATACAGATATAATATACAACATTTACTGATTATATATTATTGCATTTTGAGTAATAATAATAATAATAATACTAATGTCACGTGTATGTTCCCGTTGAGTTCCTGTTTTCCTTATTTGGTCCAGTTCAGCCCAGGAAGGGCTCCTGTTCCCGAGTGTAGCCCACGGAGGACTCCTGATTCCCCGTTAAGCCCAGGGAGGGCTCCTGATTTCCCCGTTAAGCCCAGGAAGGGCTCCTGTTCCCAAAGCCCAGGGAGGGCTCCTGATTCCCCGTTAAGCCCAGGGAGGGCTCCTGATTTCCCCGTAAAGCCCAGGGAGGGCTCCTGATTTCCCCGTTAAGCCCAGGATTTCCCCGTTAAGCTCAGGGAGGGCTCCTGATTTCCCCGTTAAGCCCAGGGAGGGCTCCTGTTTCCCCGTTAAGCCCAGGGAGAGCTCCG
>NW_015557379.1:1204682-1209463 GCF_001515605.1 Sinocyclocheilus anshuiensis | reverse complement strand
TTCCCGTTAAGCGCAGGGGGGGCTCCTGTTTCCCCGTTAAGCCCACGGAGGGCTCCCGATTCCCCGTTAAGCCCACGGAGGGCTCCCGATTCCCCGGCTCCGCCATGGCCTACCGAGCCCCCTGATCTGCCATGTCCTCCCAAGCCCCCTGATCCGCCATGGCATTAGTTATCCCCATCACCTGTCTGCCCCTCGTTATCTACCCTATTTAGTTCTAGCCCGTTCAGTTCTCCCTTGTCTGGAATTGTATGTTGATGTCTTCTCCTCGTGCTACGTGTGATTCCCTGTGACAAGAATAAATCCCTTTGTTTCGTACTCCTGGTCTCCTGGTCTCCTCGTTCCGCGCTCCTCACAGTGACACCGACCGTGACAGAATTCCAGACCAAAAAGTGACAATAAGCGGCACCCCTTCTACCCGTGTTTGTTTTTCGTTTTTTTAAAGGTATTTTTGTTTTGTTTTCCCGTTCGTTTCTCCACGTCCAATTGGAGGAACGAGCGATGTTAATCGCCGTGGCTCAGGCGAACCCCGACCCGATTCTCTACACGAAGGCATTCGTGCCGCTCGCCCTCATCAGCTCCCTCGAGGGAGAAACCCTCCTGACGCTGTTCCGGATCGGGATAACCTACCATCGTCCCGCGGAGCTCCCAGACACCACCAACCTCGGCTGGAAGGAGGGAGTCATCCGGTGTCTGGAGAGCTTCCGATCCCGATCCTGGACCCATCTGCCGGCCGTGCCCGAGTCAAGTAAGCCGGCCGTTCCTCACTTCTCCTCGTACTACGTGTGATTCCCTGTGACAAGAATAAATCCCTTTGTTTCGTACTCCTGGTCTCCTCGTTCCGCGCTCCTCACAGTGGCACAGACCGTGACAACTATAGATTTTCATTAGTTTTTAAAAAAGAAAATAGGATGCATACAAAAAAGGAATAAGCCCATCAAAATAGGAATACATTTTGAAATAAATTAATTTTTTTAATTAAATTCAGATTAGACAAATATGTAGTGATGTTTGCATAACACTAAGCATTAAACTTCAGTCCGTAACCTGCTTCCCACTGTGTGTGCTATGGATATGAATAATACATTATGAATTATGGTGTTCACCTAGCCCAAATAAATAAATAATAATAAACCATTTTAAGAGCCATTTAACTTCCATTGACTTTTATCAAGTTTAAATTAAGATTATAAACATGTTTTTATTCTCTTTGCCCTATGCAGCAAAAACTGTTGCTCTTTATGCTCACATTTAGACCGGTCTGAATTCCAAACATTCGTTGGCACATTAAAAAACTTTTAGAAATTGTTTAATGAAATCAGCGGAATTGGCTGTCCAGTCGAATTACTGGTATGAAATTACAAAGTTTTGCCCTCATTTGAACTGATGACAGCTCGCCAGAACATACTCTGACAGCAGAAATTCATCTTGAAATGTGAGGATGCACATCACCAGCGCTAAACTGCCAAAACGTCCCGGAGCCAACAGGCCCGACCCTGTGGGGGCATTTTGTTCTGAGTGCTGCGAGGAAATATGACAGAATATATTTTGACATCGTCTTAAATGCTCAAAGACGTTCCTCACAAGGCTTGGATGTGGTCCCTCACAGATAATCGCACGGCCGTGTCGTGCGTCTGATGCATGGCTCTCCTTACTGCGCTCTGACAGGCAGAATGGCGTCTCTGCATCGGTTAATCACAGTCCTGACAGGAGATGTTAACATACTCTTCAGGATTTATCACTTCACAGCAGATTTGGACGCATTGTCCAGCGAAGCCAAACGTTGCTAAGAGGTTCTGTTATTTCATTAGAGAGTTCGATGGTAAACGTCATTTGGAATATATTGCAATAGTTTGAGTTGCTCAGGGTTCAATCACTCTTTAAAAGCAAATTACATTCAACGGATCGCAGTATATAGTAATATTGGTTATCTTGAAGAGCATTTTGATTTTCCCCTCAGGTCCATTTATAATGTTAGTCAAGATTTTTTTAATGCCAAAAAACAGCCATTATTTAGTGTTTCATGACATTTTCCACCATCACTCTCAAATAAACATTTTTTTTTTCTGCTGTGCTCTTAAGTTTTCTATGCTTTATTCTTGTTTTTTGTTTGTTTTTTTGTTTTTTAACAAATCTTTGTATGCCTTTAGGAAAGTGTTAAGCACAGGTGAAAGGTCATCCTCAATGTAGGTTTCAATTTAGAGTTTAGCCTAAAGACAGCATAAATACTGAAGCATCATCTTCCTGACAGCTTTAAAGCAATTCCAACATACAAGAAGCAATTTAACCTATTGAGTTACAAAAATAATACCAAAAAAAAAAATAATAATAATAATTTGAAAGGTACCATATACAGTAGTAGTATAGTATTAAAAAATATTTAGAAGTTTAAATATTTAAAAGTTTAAAAGAAACTAATACTTTAACTCAGCAAATAAATAAATAAATAAATTACATATACATATGCATAGTGCTATTTATTTAATATGAAATTTTAATTAACATCATTTTTTTCCCCATGACTTGTTGGACAATTTCAAGACAAACTTTGACAACAAGACAAACTTTGCTGTCATCCGTTCAAAACTGCTGAAAATTATTCCATTTTAAGTTGAGTGTTATTTGCATGTCCATTATTGCAATACTCAACTGCTTTTTTAAGATATTTTGAGATAAAAACAAATCTGTGGTTATTTTATGTGTGTCACACCATAGGACATAATATGTCACACTAAAGGACAGAAATGGTAGTTATTAAATTATTTCTATTTAATTTTGAACGTCAAAGGAGAAAGAAAGTTTAATTTTGATACAAACAATATCAACATGTTTTTTAAACAAAACAAAAAAATATTTTCATCAACAAAATTCAGTCTCTTTCAATCAGTATGTTACTAAAACTCTTCTAACTTCAACTAATTAAAGTTTTCTCTGGAATTGGCCGATTTAAAATCAGGATACACTCTTAAAAATAAAGGTGCTTCAAAAGGTTCTTCAAGCGATGCCATAGAAGAACCATTTTTGGCTCCACAAAGAACCATTCAGTCAAAGGTTCTTTGAAGAACCATCTCTTTCTTACCTTTTTATAATCTGAAGAAACTTCTTTCATCACAAAGAACCTTTTGTGAAACAGAAAGGTTCTTCAGATGTTAAAGGTTCTTTATGGAACTATTTAGACAAAAAGGTTCTTCTATGGCATCGTGAAGCACCTTTATTTTTAAGAGTGTATGGTGTCACACCAGAGGACATGGTTTTCAGAGACAAAATGTATTTTGTTCCTACACTTTCAAAATGTATTTTGTTCCTACACTTTCAAAAATATATAGATGAAAAAAATGATTGCCATTTACTAAAATAGACACTTGTACAATTATACCGGAGGTATTTATTAACATTTTTATGTTTTTCTTTTTCATTTATAAATGTTGTAATTTATTGAACCATGCTTGAGACAGTTCACACCATAGGACAATCTTGAGTTTTGGCTCAAAAATAAAAAACATTCATGCTTTTATAACAACAGGTCAGTTTACCATCCAACCTGACAGAACTGGAGAGGATCTGCAAGGAGGAATGGCAGAGGATCCCCAAATCCAGGTGTGAAAAACTTGTTGCACCTTTTCCAAAAAGACTCATGGCTGTATTAAATCAAAAGGGTGCTTTTACTAAATACTGAGCAAAGGGTCTGAATACTTAGGACCATGTGATATTTCAGTTTTTCTTTTTTAATAAATCTGCAAAAATGTCAACAATTCTGTGTTTTTCTGTCAATATGGGGTGCTGTGTGTACATTAATGAGGAAAAAAAATTAACTTAAATGATTTTAGCAAATGGCTGCAATATAACAAAGAGTGAAAAATTGAAGGGGGTCTGAATACTTTCCGTACCCACTGTATATATATATATCATTGTAGTACTACGGTGATTATTCTCTTCAGCGCGCAGCGCGAGCACGACAAACAACAATGCAGAATATTAATAACTATGACTGGGTCAGGTAGGGTACAATTGATTTCAAAACATTTCAGCCGGTTTATATATATCGTGTATATATTATTTAGTATATATTATTTATCTTGTATAAGATGAATTTGGTTGAGTTGCGCTGCAGTAAAGTGCTTCAGTGTAGTACTACGGTGATCTCTTCAGCGCGCAGCGCCATCAGGACAAACAACAATACAGAATATTAATAACTATGACTGACTGGGACTGTCATATACATAACATTATAATAAGAACACTATTATAATAAAATGCTGTGACTTTTTAGAGTTTAGTTGCTGTGTTTCTGCACGTTGTTGTGTGAAGAACGCATTCACAAAAGGAGTTCATTCAGAGCCGCGCAAACACGTTCATGTGCATTTGGGGCATTTTGTGCAGATAGCCTATAAGTCGAAATATTAACGTTATGTTGTTTAAATAACGAAGCGTATTCTATATGAGATAAATGATGAGTTAATTCCTATTGATTAAAAACCTGCTGCTTCATTCTACTGGTCATCTTCAGCGGGCGCAACTCAAAACAGAAATGCAGAACATTAATAACTACTGTCATATACATAATGTTATAATGAGAGCACTATTGTAAAAAATGTTGTGAATGTCGCTGACGTTTAATGTTAACTATCTTTTAATCAAAACATAAAACATTATTTTTGTATCTGCGAGGCGTCCGTTACACATTTTCCCTGTATGATAACGTCGGGAGGCTAATTATGTCTTGGTAATGTATTTTGCCCCCGCCCACAAACATATGATTCGACTATCAGTCGACTATCGGCTTT
>NW_015557379.1:1200678-1204202 GCF_001515605.1 Sinocyclocheilus anshuiensis | reverse complement strand
TGTTAGTTTTGATTGCTTCTATTGTCCTCATTTGTAAGTAGCTTTGGATAAAAGTGTCTGCTAAATGACTAAATGTCAATGTAAATATATATATATATATATATAAATAATTTAATAATTTATGCATTTAGCAGACGCTTTTATCCAAAGCGACTTACAGTGCATTCAGGCTATACATTTTTTACCAGTATGTGTGTTCCCTGGGAATCGAACCCACGACCTTTTGCACTGCTAACGCAATGCTCTACCACTGAGCCTTATATATATATTCATCACAAAAACCTGACAAAAAAAATCATGGTTTGCACAAAAAATGAATATTAAGTTTTAATCATTTTCAAGATTGATAATAATCAGAGGTAATATCTTAAGCAGCAAATCAGCATATTAGAATGATTTCTGAAGATCATGTGACTCTGAAGACTGGAGTAATGATGCTAAAAATTCAGCTTTTCATCTCAGGAATAAATTACATTCTTAAAATACATTCAGATAGAAAACAGTTATTTCAAAATATAATAATATTTTACAATATTACTGTTTTTACTGTATTTTTAATCAAAAAAATGCAGTCTTGGTGAGCATAAGAGGCTTCTTTGAAAAACATTTTTAAAAATCTGACTGACAACAAACTTTGGAATTTTGAATAGCAAAATAGCCATCATTAGTTATAAAGATTATGTTTCACGCAGTGCTGTAAGTGTATCTGGTTTGAAATAACAATTATTTTGTCAGAAAGCAAGGTGTGATGCGTCTTCAACAGATTTAGTGAGTCTTCTTGAGTGCACATTATTGTCTTGCATATTCAGCAAAAGAAAATATACAAAAAGTCCATGACATGGACCAAGCAAGCATGAAGCAAGTCCAATAGTCATTTCCTATCCATCCTCTGATTTACAGTAAATATTTATACATCTTTATGCACTCAGCAAAACCATTGAAGCAATCTCACCAAACTCACAATGCAGACTGTTTGTGTATTTATGAGCACCATTTGGTTGTTTTCAGTACATTTAAGCAATTTGTGGCTCGTCGCTGCACTTCTGCATTCTCTGATGTAAACAGAAGGTTGTGTGAGTTTTCCTGATGGTTTTTCCGGGTTGATGTATCGAAATAAACAAACCAGACACTTAAACATTCAGCTTCCAGCTTTTTTTGTTTATCATTTTGGCTACTTGGACGCATCCCATGATTCTTTGCAGCAATGCTGCATATATTGCACAGCTGCCTCTCACATTCTGTCTGCTAATAATTTCAAATATTTCTAAAATTCCTTGGTACTAATAAAAATTCACACAAATGCACCAAAATACTTCAAATATACATGTTCCATATCTTTTGACTCTAAAAAGTTTGCAATAATTATGGTGGTTTTTCTTAATGTTTTTAAAAGAAGTCTCACCAGTAAAAACAGTAATATTCTGAAAAATCATTACAACGTAAAATCTGTTTTCTATTTGAATATATTGTAAAATGTAATTTATTCCTGTGATGCAAAGCTGAATTTTCAGCATCATTACTCCAGTCTTTAGTGTCACATGATCCTTCAGAAATCATTCTAATATGCTGATTTGCTGCTCAAGAAACATTTCTTATTACTATCAGTGTTGAAAACTAAAATATTTTTTGTTGAAACCGTTTAAAAAAAAAAATTCAGAATTCTATGATGAATCGAAAGCTCATCATTTTTTTGATGAAAAAAGCATTTTTTTTTAAATAGAAAACTTTTGTAACATTATAAGTGTCTTTACTGTCACTTTTGATCAATTTAATGCATCATTGCTGAATAAAAGTATTCATTTCTTTTTTTTAAGTTTTTCTTAACTTATTTATCTTACTTATCCCAAACTTTAGAATGGTAGTGTTTCACGGATTCCACCAAAAATATTAAGCAGTACAACTGTCATCAAAATTGATAGTAATAAGAATTAGAAATAAGTAATTAGAATGATTTCTGGAGGATCATGTGCCTCTGAAGACTGGAGTATTGATGCAGAAAATTCAGCATTTTATCTCAGGAATAAATTACAGTTTAAAATATATTCAAATAGAAAACAGGTATTTTAAATTGTAATAATATTACTGCTTTTTTCTGTATTTTTGATCAAATAAATGCAGCCTTGGTGAGCATTAGAGACGTCTGACCAGTAGTGTAGCTTGACACAAAGTTTCCACATGTACACTGAAAAATCAGTTTCTTCTTGCTGTCACAACATGCATCCGCTTGCCAAGGAGAATCCCTCTAGAGAAAACAAGCGCTGTATTTCTGTTATTTAGCAGAGCTGTCATTAACATCCACATTATAAATGTGAATTGAACATTGCCTAAATCCTGCTGTTTTCTTTTTCCCAAACCCCCTCAACCCGCTTTTGGAAACAAAGGAACATTGTAGACCAAGACTGAAGCCTTGTGTCGGTCCTTGTTCTTTTCTTCACCCTTTTCACTCACTATTTTCTCCTGCCCGGGCTCATATTTTCTTTGCGTGCTGTTTTATTTGTATGAAATATGTAGCGGGCAGGCTTCTGCAGGTGGGAGGCGAGCGAGAGTGTGTATGCATATGTGTGACCTGCGGGCTGCCCCTGCACAGTAGGCCCTTTGTGTACGACGCAGGTTTATAACACCTCCACACACCCTAGCCCGCCTCCCGCTATTTTTACAGTATCTCCTTTCTGTCGCGGCTGCAGCACATGGCCCAACATCCCCCTTAAACGCACACATAAAAATGCTGCGAGCTCTTTATGGCGCATGGAGTCCAGTCAGATTTTCCACTCAGATGAGAATGTCTTTGATGCATGTAAGCCAGAGCTTATTGGATACACTGATAACTGGCATGCTTTGTTGCTGATTAATTCTTCTTTACTGTCATTTATGGTGTGTTAATGATGTCTAAGTATGTCCTGTGATTGTAAGCGATGAGTGTGAGGTCAGATATAATATGAATATGTCTATTTTGTTTTGTTTTTTTCCCTAAATTTTCCCCCCGCTAATGTCTTCTGCATCTAATCATCTACATGGTCGTTGGCAAGTTTAGTGACTGGTATCAGGTTTGTTTTTTCCTACTGCACTGGAAGTTTGCATTTCTGCAATGTTCCTTCTGCTTATCTTGTTTGACTTCCAGCTGACCTTTGACCTTTGACACCTTCTTTAACTTGTATTATAAGCCTTCATAACCCAGTTTTGTTCCGTTACCATTATGGTTTTTGACTAGGAATTCCATCGAGATGGATGGACAGACAGACAGATCTGGCCAAATTTTTTTTTTTTTTAATGATAAATATTTGTTGTAAAAAAATCAAGTGTATTTCTGAAATTGAAAATATATTTATTGTTTCAGTCTTCATGCACTGAAATATATTTCAAAATTTTCAGTCTTCCTGTGGCCTACATTTAGGCTAAATGCAAATGTTCGTGGAATCGCCTATAACAGATCAAAACTAGATTTGCAATTATTAAATTATATATATATATATATATATATATATATATATATACATTTATTTATATATAAATATATATATATATAT
>NW_015557379.1:1188796-1200477 GCF_001515605.1 Sinocyclocheilus anshuiensis | reverse complement strand
TATATATATATATATATATTTATTTATTTATTTATTTATTCCATTTATGGGATAGATTAATATATTGGTCAGTTAGACTCAGTTTATTTAACAATCTGTATATTCCATTTAAATATATGTATTTTAATAAACAATGTTGGTCTACCACTATTTTGGACATGTAGTATATTAGTATATTAAAGTACCATCGGTGGTCTCCTAGTCTGACCTGTTGACAAGTGGCCCATCTAAAACCATAAACCAGACCAGAATGACCAGCTTGGCTGAGCTGTGAGACCAACTAAGCACTTTATACTTGTTCAAGATGTTTTCCAGCAAACTCAATATGCTAGCTTGTGCGCTAACTGCTTGGCTAAAGGCCTGACAAACTTGTTTTTCACATTGTCTTTTCCGTCCCAAATTGTCATTCTGACTCCAAATATTTACACACACAAACACATGTTTTCTTCTCCTGTCTCCATCAGCCCATCTTGCTTACATGCAAATGCTGAAGACGCTCCTCAATCCAGCTCTACACTTTCCCCCCCGAGCAAAGACCGTGAAGTCCTCTCTCTCCACACAAACCACATCTTCCCTGGAAGAGTAAAAGCACACAGCGAACGCGATGATCCATCAGTTAGAAAACAGAGACGGTCAGTCTGCTGGATATTGCCAAGCTACTTGTGGTTTCATCTCCAGCGCAAGAGAAACACAATCTCCTGTCGAGGCACCACAAATAACAGCATAATCAACGATTCGTGCTTGATAAACGAGCCACAGCTCAATACCAGTGAAATATAACAGATAAAATTGTGCTGTATGCAAAGAACCAGAAGTAAAAGATCACGTCTGTGGTTTAGACTCAATGTCAAATGCTAGCCGAGGTCCACTTTCACTGACTCCATTGTAATATCTGCACAGACAAACGCAAGCGGATCGGATTCGAGGCCACAGAACAGAACCACAGACGCTTCTGTATTGCCGTCACACATTACAAGCCCAAACCGAGCCCCAAAACTTCAGCCTTCACCACCTCCGGCCCCTTTGTTTATTTCTTCGAGTTTCCACAGAGCCATCATACCGCGTTAGCCTGCAACGTTTTCAATTTTAAACCTTATGAAGTTTGAGGCCGGACTTTGTAAGGATAGCGGAAGAATGTAAAGCGAGGGGGGTGTACAGAATGAGAAAAGAAGATTTACAGCGCTCTCCCTTAAAGTCAAAATGAGTTTCGGGTTTCATCGGTGGGGCTGCCCAGATTTATGTTTAATAAGTTTCAGGTGGTGAGGACGGGGGGAGTTTTGACTGCTGTAGCCGAGCACTGTCAGAACCACAGCAATGCTTCAATTTGCACGGCAGCGGTGCATCTGGAACAACAGAGCTACCTTTGTCCCGCAGGCGGAGATGGTGGATGGAGGCGGTCACAAACACAGCTCAGCCTCGACTGACAGCAGAAAGATGGAGGGCCACATCAATAGCTTATAATCAAAGACAGCAAGAAGGCTGGAGTAAACTGAGCACTTACGTGAGACTGACAAGCACCTATTAAAGCCAATCTCACAAAAACGAAGAACACGTTTGGTCATAGTTCATTCCAAAATCAAAAGGGGTTTTTTTTGTCCCCCCCCCCCCCACTAAATTTGCTACTGGCATTATTATAGTTAAAGCAAAAAGTAGAACCACAATAGAATAGAATAGAATAGAATAGAATAGAATAGAATAGAATTTCCTCTGATTTTGGCTTTTGAAATATGCACCGTTCTTCATTTTTGTGAGAATTGATTTAATAGTTTTTTTTTTACATTGAAATAAAATAAATGTTAACTGTAATAAATTATTAAAAACATTTCAGTTTTTATTTAGTCTACTAAAATAACTTAAATTATATAAAAATCAATAAAAACCATAGCTAAAAACCTAATAAAAATTTAAAAAAACATTATTTTAAAAACTAAAAACAAAATAGAAAAATAAAAACGATTTCAAAATATTAATATTCATATTTAATTAATATTATTAATTAATATATTTGCATTTGAAAGTACATTTTTCCAAGCAGAATCATAAGTAAACATATTTATGATGATTTTAAGATGATTTTACTACAAAAATAAAATTGCTGCATTACAGTAATGAGAATGGGTTTTATTTTTAATATTAGGGAGAAAATAAAGAGAGGCGGGCGGGACCCCCTCAGGCCGAGGGAGGAGAGAATGAGGTGGGCCGGGGCAGGACAGAACGTGTCGGAATAGTGTACACTAAACATATGGAGGGGAAAAACCTCCCTGCTACTCCCTGTTAAACTTGACAGCTAATCACTGCTGGAGAAGATATGTTTACCATCGCTTTTTACCACTACCAGCTGCTCACAAAAAGTAGCTCTACATTAGAGCTGCCAAAGGCATCATGATCTTAAAGTAGTAGTAGTAGTAGTAATAATAATAATAATAATAATGCATGATAAAATTACATTAAACAATTAAAATAAATACAAAATAGATAAAAAGTCAATAAATAATAAAACATAAAATTCAAGTAAATAAATAAGTAACAGAAATTAATCAATAAATAATAAAATGATAAAATACAAATAATTTCAATAATTAATAATTAAAATAGATAACAATTAATGAATAAATAATTCAACTAATTTATAAATAGTATAAAAAACAAATAAAAATATAAAATGATAAAAGATAGATAGATAGATAGATAGATAGATAGATAGATAGATAGATAGATAGATAGATAGATAGATCTTTAAACTGTCCTGACAATATGTTCTGGAATCATACCGTGTGGAAACACAAACACATGAATATGAACATATGAAACTCAATAAGCATCAGTGTTTCTTCCCTACAGGCATTTCCTTTCACTGCATTGTTTCTGCAGCCTATTCCCACAGAGCTGCAGTTTATTATTGCTGTTTACTGTGACAGCTACTGTTGTTCCAACTCAGAGTTAGCGATCTGAACAAACCCATAACCGTAAGTATTATACTTCAGCATCATTTGTGCTACAGTCACGAATGATACCTCAAACTGACTGAGTAGACTCGTGGCAGAAAGCAAATGCATTGAACTCTATAGCATCATGGCACTCACATTTTCTGCAGAAATCGAATTTCTCTTCTTATCTTTTCCACTAGGCTCCTTGTGTAACTTCCAAGTTCAGATTGTTCTAGATGCCACAGTCGGCTCTGCGGGCGGGCACTGAGATCATTTGGACAAAACGTTCGGTACGAGTCTTTATGAGATTTGAGGCTGAAAGGGGCAAAATGGTGAAAAATTGCAAAAGAAAACCAATGTTCCAGCAATTGTTTGACCTTTAGGACGTTAGAGTCTCTCGTTTCTTATGATTTTTGACAATGTACTGCCTGGTAAAATGTTTCTGGCAGAAAAAAACTTCAGACATTCAGAAGATCCTCAAGGATACGGTAACATGCACTAATCGCTCCTTCAGAAGATCAAACGCAATGTGAAATAAGACATAATAGCTAGAAATGAAAAAGACAGTATTTTAGACATATAATAGAGCATAATTAAAAACATACAAAAAATAGTTAAAATTAATAAATAGTAAAAAATTATAATAATAAAATGGAAAAGTATAAAATTAAAATGAATAAATATACTGCTCTAATTGTAGACAGACAGACAGACAGACAGACAGACGATAGACAGATGATAGACAGACAGACAGACAGACAGACGGACAGACAGACCCTGGTAAATAGGCTTTTTTAATGCTCGTCAGAAAGAAAAGAGAAGAAAAGTAAAGAGACAAAACACAGATACAGCCAAAGGATTTTTCAGACTAAAACTGTCCTGACAGTATGTTCTGGAATCATACCTTGTGGAAACATAAACACATGAATATGAACATATGAAACTCAATAAGCATCAGTGTTTCTTCCCTACAGGCATTTCCTTTCACTGCATTGTTTCTGCAGCCTATTCCCACAGAGCTGCAGTTTATTATTGCTGTTTACTGTGACAGCTACTGTTGTTCCAACTCAGAGTTAGCGATCTGAACAAACCCATAACCGTAAGTATTATACTTCAGCATCATTTGTGCTACAGTCACGAATGATACCTCAAACTGACTGAGTAGACTCGTGGCAGAAAGCAAATGCATTGAACTCTATAGCATCATGGCACTCACATTTTCTGCAGAAATCGAATTTCTCTTCTTATCTTTTCCACTAGGCTCCTTGTGTAACTTCCAAGTTCAGATTGTTCTAGATGCCACAGTCGGCTCTGCGGGCGGGCACTGAGATCATTTGGACAAAACGTTCGGTACGAGTCTTTATGAGATTTGAGGCTGAAAGGGGCAAAATGGTGAAAAATTGCAAAAGAAAACCAATGTTCCAGCAATTGTTTGACCTTTAGGATGTTAGAGTCTCTCGTTTCTTATGATTTTTGACAATGTACTGCCTGGTAAAATGTTTCTGGCAGAAAAAAACTTCAGACATTCAGAAGATCCTCAAGGATACGGTAACATGCACTAACCGCTCCTTCAGAAGATCAAACGCAATGTGAAATAAGACATAATAGCTAGAAATGAAAAAGACAGTATTTTAGACATATAATAGAGCATAATGTTCTTCTGTAAGTCATTACCCAAAACTTCAGAGGACAAAAAAAACAAAAGAATGTGAAATCTACACATGCAGCTTTTCCAGATATATTCTTCTTAAAGGAATAGTTCACCCAAAAATGATACTAAATATGTATTCACTCTCATGACATCCAAGATGCAGATGAATTTGTTTCTTGATCAGAACAGATTTGGAGAAACCACTTGCTCACCAGTGGATCCTCTGCAGTGAATGGGTGCCGTCAGAATGAGAGTCCAAACAGCTGATACAAACATCACAATAATCCACAAGTAATCCACACCACTCCAATCCATCAATTAACATCTTATGAAGCCAAAAGCTGCATGTTTGTAAGAAACAAATTCATTATTAAGATGCTTTAAACTTCAAACCATTGCTTCTGGCTAAAATATGAGTCCTCTATCTATAATATTGTATTCTCCTGTGAAAAAGTTGTCTGGTTTGAATCAGGAGAGAAATATGAACAAGCACCGTTTACAACCAAAAACTGTTCAAAACAGTTCTAAATAAATATGTTGGTGGATTTTGATGTAAGAGGACAACAGGAGGACTTTTCACCAGAGGAAGCGTTATTATGGACTATGTATTTTGGCCAGAAGTGTCAGTTAAAAACACCTAAATATTGGATTTATTTCTTACAAACAAGACATCAATTGATAAACTGCCAATTAAGACATTATACAAGACATTAATTGATAAACTGGAGTCATGTGGATTACTATTGTGATGTTTTTATCAGCTGTCGGTGAGGGAGTCCCTGCTTGACTCGCAGGGTGAGAATCTTCTCTGCTTTTGTTTGGAAAGGAATAGAGTGTCAGTCCTGAGATCATATCACTCTGTGTGCTATATTTATATCCCCTAATTATGGCCAGAACGCACGGAATCTGCATATTTATTTCTGATTATGCAAGAAAATTGTATGGTTAATTTAGTGAAATGCTGTGAAAGGTATCTCACAAGAAACATCAAGGTAATACAACTTCAACTCCATAAAAAAAAAGATTATTGGAGAAGATTTTCAGTCATTCTACTTTATACGTTCTAATTTCACATTAAATTCAGTGAGTTACTTGCCATTTCTTTGTAATCATTTGTAAAATTTAATGGCGAGTTTAATAAAAAATGTAATAAAAGTTAACGAGTGAAAATTTTTCAACGTGAATTGCATTTTTTTTTGTTCAGAGCAAAATTATATATATAATAGTTAATTAATGTAATATATATATATATATATATATATATTACATTAATTAACTATTATATATATAATTTTGCTCTGAATAAAAAAAAATGCAATTCACGTTGAAAAATTTTCACTCGTTAACTTTTATTACATTTTTTATTAAACTCGCCATTAAATTTTACAAATGATTACAAAGAAATGGCAAGTAACTCACTGAATTTAATGTGAAATTAGAACGTATAAAGTAGAATGACTGAAAATCTTCTCCAATAATCTTTTTTTTTATGGAGTTGAAGTTGTATTACCTTGATGTTTCTTGTGAGATACCTTTCACAGCATTTCACTAAATTAACCATACAATTTTCTTGCATAATCAGAAATAAATATGCAGATTCCGTGCGTTCTGGCCATAATTAGGGGATATAAATATAGCACACAGAGTGATATGATCTCAGGACTGACACTCTATTCCTTTCCAAACAAAAGCAGAGAAGATTCTCACCCTGCGAGTCAAGCAGGGACTCCCTCACCGTTCGCTCATTCCCACGTGCTGTAAGACACACCGCCAGACAGGCAGGCCAGAATGTAACCCGAACTCACACAAGGTCAATATCGCAACCCGGCACCACCATATCTGCTTTCTGCTTTCACACAGTGAATGGTGACACAGATTGCTCTAAACCAGTTGAACAGTTACACCTGCAATCAGAATCCAGGTATCGCTGTCTAATCGTGGTGAAACCCCTGCCACGTGTGCACGAGCCTTTTCATAAAATCAGAACGAGTCACAGTACATATCGACCCTATTTACTCATGCTATTAACATCCATATCAGGTATCTGGATCACAAGATTGCCTGGTATTAACATGAGTCTCAAATGCAGCTTGCAGTTTAATGACTCTATGCATCTACATTCATGCATTTGGCAGATGCTTTTATCCAAAGTGACTTGCGTTGCATCTAAGCTATTCATTTTTCAATTCATGCATTCCCTGCAAATCAAAACCATGACTTTGGCATTGCTGGCACCATATTATTTAATCATGAATTATTATATTTAGAATAAGCAACAATTAATTTTAGTACAAACAGTATCATGGTGCATTATTTATTACAATTGTACTTTAAGTAATTTTTATTTTTTTCACATTGCAGTATGCTATTGAAACTTTGAGATGTGGTGCCAGAAATATTGTCCAAATTTAACATTTAGTCTTAAAACTTTTCTTATGCAATATACTGAATATGTTGCAAAAAGGCTTTTCCTTTTTTAAGCATTGATGATATTTCATATATTAGAGTATATTTCATATTTGGCTTAAAAGAGTGATTTTTCCCCCCAACCAAACAGCCATTGTTGCCAAGATTTAAAATGTTTATGCCATTTTTGCAGAGAAGATATTAAAACATTTATCTTAAGCCTCATGTTGTATGTTGCATTTTTTTCCGTTCAGAAGAACAGCATTTATCTGAAATAGAAATCTGTTGTAACATTATAAATGCACTCTAAAAAATGCTGGGTTAAATAGGGACAAACCCAGCTATTGTGTTGTTTTGAACCCAACCGCTGGGTCAAAACAACCCAATAGCTGGGTTTGTCCCTTTTTAACCCAGCATTTTTTAGAGTGTGGCTTTATCATAATTTTTTATCAATTTAAAGCATCCTTGCTAAATAAAAGTATTCATTTCTATAATTTATTTATTTATATAGACCACGCATTCATAGTCATGTGGAAGGTCCAGAAGAACCGGAAAGTATCATCCCACCAAGCAGGAGAGAAATATGAACAAGCACCGTTTACAACCAAAAACTGTTCAAAACAGTTCTAAATAAATATGTTGGTGGATTTTGATGTAAGAGGACAACAGGAGGACTTTTCACCAGAGGAAGCGTTATTATGGACTATGTATTTTGGCCAGAAGTGTCAGTTAAAAACACCTAAATATTGGATTTATTTCTTACAAACAAGACATCAATTGATAAACTGCCAATTAAGACATTATACAAGACATTAATTGATAAACTGGAGTCATGTGGATTACTATTGTGATGTTTTTATCAGCTGTCTGGACTCTCATTCTGACGGCACCCATTCACTGCAGAGCATCCATTGGTGAGCAAGTGATGTAATGCTACATTTCTCCAAATCTGTTCCTCTGAAGAAACAAATGCAACTGAGGGTGAGTACATTATCAGAAAAAAATCAATTTTTGTGTGAACTATTCTTCTAAGGCGGCAACATTTTTTTTTTCTTACTATAGGTACCAGACGTACAATTAGTACCATTGTACTGTATATTAAAGCACTTTAACACAGCAATATGAAAAAATCATCTCATGCTCAACGTATATTGTAAATGAACTGTGAATAAGTATGCTGAAAAATATGGTGAAAAATGGATACAGGACCAAAGATATAAACTCTCCCTTATACATTCATATACATTTTTAACCTAAAATCATTCCAAGGAAAATCATTTCATCTTCATAAAAACATTGAATGGGCACATTATGTCTATTATACTTGCTGTTGCGAAAGAACCTATAAAAACGGCACGTACGACTTTCACATGAACAAAGGCAGAAGCGTTCTGTAACATGCACGTATATTGTGAGATATGTTACTCTATCATTGACATTCACATTGAAGACACCACACAAAGCAATCATTTTAAAATGTACTTAAATTACTATTGTATGTCTTTCAGTGACATTTTGAACAGAAATTGGATGTTTTTATCTCTGTGAATGCTGCAGGAAGTGATACGGTTTTCATGAGGCATGTTGATTTGTTTTGTGGGCGTATTGTGAGGCGTGTAAAATCATACATGTTTCTTTCAGTGAGCGCACGCTTCGGCCCCCCATCTCACCGCCACACACAAAAGAGCATTTCTCCCAGGGGGTTTCTCAGGTGTATCGCAGGTGAGCCTGGCCCAATTCGATGCTGTGAAAAACACACAATCTGCCCAATGAAACGCCACTCCATTCTTCCTATAATTCAATCCTGCAATCACAGATGCTTCTGACTTTCTGCCTAAAGACTGAGCTTTATTCAATCAGATGCTTGCAAGACGGATACATCAACGCACTGTACATTTTCATGAAATCTGTTGCAACATGTTAGATTTACATGTTACTTTTTTGTTTGCTTGTTGGTCATTATCATCTATCACTGGGGGGAATATAAATAAAAAATATGATTTAATTATTATTCAACCATTTTTCAAATCTTTTTATGACACAACATCCCATAAATACAGTGGCACAAACTACAATTTTAATTTTACACATGATTTGTACTGGATTTAATTAATGCTTGTTATAATTAACATTTTTTTGTTTTGTTTTGTTATATATATAAAAACAACAAGTATTTTTTGAAAATTTGAAAATTTTTATTGTAATATATATAATGTAATATATATATATATATATATATATTATTTTTTCCCCCATATTGTGACGTAGATGTGAGTGAAATGGATTATCGAAAAAGAAAAAACAAAATGTTGGACAGGGACTTGGTGTTATCCATTGGTTGCTGATAGGATGGAAGCAGATCTGAATGTGAGCTTGGAGTCAATTGTAAGAAAGGGGTGGGATTTAAGTGTCCTAAATAATTAGAGAATTCCGGGATACATCTGTAATGTAAGGTGGCGTGACAACAGAGATGAGGATCCAAAAGCAAGGCTTTATTAAGAGCGCAGTCATAAAAAGGTCAAACGGTCAAAACACCAGCAAACAACAAAGGCAGAGGCAAGGCAAAAGAGAAATCCAAACAGTAGGCAATGGTCAGGGCAGGCAGCAAATGATCAAAAAAAAGGTAAACAGTCCAAGACAAAACAAGGCAAGGAAAAACAAGGAACCAGGGAAACACGAGAAAGCACACAAACTAGGAATACGCTACAGGCTAACAATACACAGCAATGTGAGTGTATGTGAGTGCATCTTATATAGTCCTCCTAATAGAAAACATGTGTTGTCCGATAATGAGTTCCTAGGCAGGGGTATCTGGGAAATGGAGTCTGGGGTAGCCTGTCTCTCTCCCCACAGAGCCTGGCCAGACGGAGGAACCCCCTCTTCCCTTGATCCTGGATGAGGGGTCAGTCTACCAAGTGAAGGAAATTCTGCAGTCCCGGCGCCGTGGTGGTCAGCTGGAATACCTCGTAGACTGGGAAGGATATGGACCCGAGGAACGTTCATGGGTACCTAGGACCGATATATTGGACCCCGCCTTAATGTCTGAGTTTCATGCTGCCCATCCTGATCAGCCGGCACCTCGGGGCAGAGGTAGACCACCACGACGTCGGGGTTTTCGGCCCTCAGGAGCGGGCCGTGGGGGGGGCGGGGACTGTAACAGATCGGCCAGGCTCCGCCACCACCCAATCACAACGATTGCTCTCACCTGAGTTCTGAGCACCAGCACCTGTCACTAATCATGCACCTCATTAACCAGCCTGCATAAAATCACACACCTCAGACACCCTCATTGTCCGGTCTCGTATACACGTAGAGGACTCAATGACTTTGCTACTACTTCCATGTGAATACTTCCTACCTTACTTACCTCCAGTGTTCCTCCTAGTGTCTCCTCGTCTCCAAGTGTCTCCTGCTCCTCCTAGTTCCCGGATCGCTGAGGTGTGTGCTCCTCCTGACCGCATCCCAGCGCCTTTAAAGCCAAAGGACTCGGATTACCCCACGCATCATATCCTTTGAACGATTCTACAAACGACTCACTCACCATCCCATCCTCTGGACCCTACCCCTGTACTCTCTGTGACCAAATAAACCAGTTTTATATATACTAACCTGTGGCGTCAGACCTCTTCCATTACACACACACACACACACACACACACACATACATATATATATATATATATATATACTACCAGTCAAAAGTTTTAGAGCAGTAAGATTTTTAATGTTTCTTCTGCTCACCAAGCCTGCATTTATTTGATATACATTCATGAGTGCATTCTCAGCAAAATGACTCTTAAATGGAAAAAAATAGAAATAAAAAAAAAAATGTGTTGGAATCTAGCAGACTTAATGAGCATTAAATAAAACTAAATGTTTTATATATTTAGAAAATTAAGTAGAATATCAGGTCATAAACCTGATCACAGTATTTTACGATTACACCTAATTATTTGGTTAACATGTGCATAAAGTAGTTTAAAGACAGGTGGGGACAGATGGGACGGGCCGGGGATGGATGTGCCGTCATTTATCAGGGCGTGGAAACTTTAGCCCCCTGTCGCCCACAGGGGGCAGACATATCAACGCTCGCTGAAAAATGGACATGAGTGCCGTCGGCTGGGCGAGACTGGCCGAAACCCAATACACCCATGCCCCTCATTCGTCAAGTTCCTCCCATTGTCTTCCTGATGTCTCTCTTCCTCTGATTTCCCTTACTATAGTTTACAATTTAATAACGCTCGGCCATAAGAGAGTGGGTATATGTGCTGTGTGTGTTTCCTCATATCACATCCTCTGCTCTCTGGACTGCATGCCTGTCATCACATAATCATATAGTCAGAGTCTGGAAGTCACTGAATCACCTCAAGGGTACAGAGGACCTGCAGTCTCACTAGACTCTAGATTAACTCACGGCCCCTAAAGTATTTGCACACTTGAGTCACAGTTACAAATGCATGAATGCTATTGCATTAGACAGAAAATATCAAACCAAGTGTCCTTAATTTTAAAGAATGATAAGCACACTTTTCAAACAAGCATTTGACAGAAAGTACTTAGTTAATAATTGTTTTACTGTAAGTGTTCTCATTTTTATGGCCAAAAAACAGCTGAAAATAGGGGCATAAAATGAAATGAACATAAATATTTAATGAGAAAACGTCTCAGGTTACTTATGTAACCATGGTTCCCTGAGT
>NW_015557379.1:1186676-1188752 GCF_001515605.1 Sinocyclocheilus anshuiensis | reverse complement strand
CCCCTGAATCAGACAATGTTAATGAAATAACATCATCCTCCAGCGGCTCACTCTCGTGCACAGCCGACGATCGCGAAAGGGAAACCCCTCTTCAAACTCATCGGCCACATCCACCTGCGATCCCCACTAGCTCATTCCCTTCCGTGCCTCAGCAACGGCGGGTCTTGAATCGCAGGAAGCAGATGGCTGCCCCGCTTTCCTCGAAAAGAGAGACAAACGAGAGCGGAGCTTTTCCCTTGGAAAAACGCTCGCAGTGCACGCCGATTGATGCTTCAGACACGGGTCACGACGAGGCGTTCCCCATAGCGACCCCTAGAGGACGCAGTTCGAAATTCCCATGAAAGGGAACTACAGTTACACGGTTCTAGTTTGTGTGATTCTCTACACCTGTGGTTACTTTGCTGTGTGAATTTGAAGAGAAATTACTTTGTATAACATTTCTGATAGATTTTTTGTAGAAAATCATATGATTCCTCGAATCATTTAATTATGTATCATTGAGATAGTATTATAGTTTCTACAAATGTTTGTATATTTATATTTAAATTTTAGTTTAAGTTTTAGTGATTTTATTATTATTATTATTTTGCATTTCAGTTAAAATTTAGTTAAAATTATTTTTATTATTTATTTTATTATTTATTTTTATTTATTTGTTTATTTTTTTATAGTTTTTGTTTTAGTTAACTATAATAAGCCTTGAGCAGAAAATCACAAAGAAACCATCCAGAATGGCATAGCAACCACTTACAAAAACCTTGAATAATGGCATTGAGATTTACACTCAAACATCACTCACATTTTCATCTGACAATGTAAAAATAGTGTATTGACTGTTCTAATGCATAAATTAAAGGTTAGTGGAATGCCACATCCTTCCATACACTCCTAAAAATAAAGGTTCTTTATTGGCATCGACGGTTCTTGTGGAAACTTTAGCCTCTTCTGAATCTTTCCATTCCACAGTGCAAAAAAAGTTATTTAGTTCATTCAAATTCTTGATACTAAGAAAAAAAGATTATTTTAAGAACTGTTTACTAAAACGTAACTGAAATGGGTTTTCTATGGAATTGTTGTGAAAACCCCCTTTTGGAGCTTTTATTTTTTTACAGTGTATAATAGTGGTAACATTGGTGGAAATTAGCATGTATTTTCATAATATGGAATGTTATTGGGCATAATGTGACCAGTCGGGTGGTTTCCCAGCTCATTAGCTCCAGGTAAATATCATTGCAAAGCAGTTTTCAGTGTGCAGCTTTAAAGGGGTCATATGCTGCCCATTTTCCACAAGTTGATATGATTCTTTAGGGTCTTAATGAAAAGTCTGTAACATAGTTTGGTTCAAATTTCTCAATGGTAGTGTAAAAAACACCTTTTTTACCCTGTCAAAAACAGCTCTTTTCAGATCAAGCCGTTTTTGCAGCATTTTCCTTTAAATGTTAATGAGCTCTGCTGACCCCGCCCCTCTCTTCCGAGCTGCTCTCAGAGAAACTGTTTACTTTAGCCGCATTCATCGTGAAACTTGCTAATTAGTACATTATTAGGAAAGGCGATTTGCAAAGATTCTTTACAAGACATTATACTCACTTCTTCTGTAGATGAGGCTGGATCATGAATGATTTGCTTGAACATAGATGCATCTATGTAGATCGGGGGCGAATTCCCTTAAGAAACAATGCCACTGCGTCTTGATGTCGGGAGTAAATGACGACTGCTATGTTCATTATTACATCCAACAACAGAACACCTCAATCGCTTAGCAGTCATTCTTGTCTACATCTGCTCCGGCGGTGAAACAATGGCGGTCTGATGACAGCTCACTCAGGGCGGCTCTGAGGTAAGACACCAGTCCAGTCTGTACTGAAACGCTACTGTCAATCAAACTATCATGGGAGGGGCCTGTTTGAAACGCTGCTGTCAATCAAACTATCGTGGGAGGGGCCTGTTTTCGTGACATCACACAGACAGGCATCTGAGATCGGCTCGATTTGAGAAAGGGGAAAACATTTAACAAGATAAAAATTAAAAAAAAAACACCTGGTGGATTTTTATCATTATAGGGTGGTTGTGTACACA
>NW_015557379.1:1179155-1186145 GCF_001515605.1 Sinocyclocheilus anshuiensis | reverse complement strand
AAAACATTATACTCACTTCTTCTGTAGATGAGGCTGGATCATGAATGATTAGCGCAAACATAGATTCATTTATGTAGATCGGGGGCGCATTCCCTTCATAAACAATGTAATCCACTGCGAGTTCAGCGGCTCAGATGTCGGGAGTAAATGACGACTGCTATGTTCATTATTACATCCAACAACAGAACACCTCAATCGCTTAGGAGTCATTCTTGTCTACATCTGCTCCGGCGGTGAAACAATGGCGGTCTGATGACAGCTCACTCAGGGCGGGTCTGAGGTAAGACACCAGTCCAGTCTGTACTGAAACGCTACTGTCAATCAAACTATCATGGGAGGGGCCTGTTTGAAACGCTGCTGTCAATCAAACTATCGTGGGAGGGGCCTGTTTTCGTGACATCACACAGACAGGCATCTGAGATCGGCTCGATTTGAGAAAGGGGTAAAGATTTTAGTAGATTAACAAAAAAAACACTGGGTGGATTTTTACCATTATAGGGTGGTTGTGTACACACACTGCCAACACGCATTTCAGTTCAAACAACTTGTAAAAGTGCATGTAGCATCCTGTGACCCCTTTAAATTCATAATGCCATATTGTCATACCATAAAGATAAAGATTTTCTGTTTAATTCAAATGCTGTAATGATTTTTGTTTTAGCTTAGCGTGAACAATAACCCATGAACATCCTCTTACAGGGTTTCAAACTGGCACCAGGAATGTTCTGACATGTTTGTGCAGCCCAGCGAAGGAAAGCCCCGACATTCTGACAGACAAAATGTGTGATGGCTTGACAGAACATATTATCATAGACGAAGCCTGGTAAATTTCCTTACTCTCTCAAGTTTCTCTCTCACTGATGTGTGCACAGACAATCATGAAGACAGTGTTTTAGCAAGCTTGTAGATATAGACACCTACATAGAAGATCTAGCTCTGGAAGAGAAAGAGAATATAATGTAAAGGTTCTTCATTGGGATCGATGGTTCCATGCATCTTTGATGTCCATGGAACCTTTCCATTCCAAATGGAAAGTCTTTATAGCGGAAAAGGTTCTTAGAGTTTAAAATGTTCTTCGTTCTAAGAAAAAATTGATTCTTTTAAGAACTGTTGACTGAAAATGGTTCTTCTGGCATTACTGTGAAAACCAGCTGTAATTGGTTAACAGTGAGTTCCCTTATGAATGGTGAAAAACTCTAATAGATCTAATGGCATTCAAAAGTACTGTTAATTGTACAGTTTAAGTATTTCAAAAAAGAACAAGTGATTTTATACAGTAATTTACAGTAATAAATATGGAAGTCTGTTTCAGCTAAGGGAAGGAAGGAATGAATTCAATTCAATTCAAGTTTATTTGTATAGGTCTTTTCACGATACAAATTGTTGCAAATCAACTTTACAGAAAATTAAGTTTCTACAATATATTTAGCAGTAGCTTATCAGTGGTGACTGTCAGTACATATGGCAGAAATGTACGGAAAATCAATTAAAGACGTAATCAAACAGACGATGAGCACTATTAACAGCAATTATTATATGATGCAATCAAACTAATGAATGAATGAATGAATGAGTGCTTTTTACATCATAAATCCAACTTTTTTCTCACAGTTGTGTTTACATCTTGCAATTCTGATTTTTCTCTTAAAATGTTGTGATATAAACTTGCAACTGTAAGAAAATATCAGAATTTTGAGGCTTCTTTTTCCTCAGGATTGGACCTTATAATTCGCAATTGCAAGAAATTACACGTTTATATCTCGCAATTCTAAGAAAAGTCGTCAGAATTGTGAATTTATATCCTGCAATTATGACATAACTTAAAAAGGTCAGAACTGAAAGCTAAAAAGTCACAATTACAGTATCTTTTAATTATTATTATTCCATGGTGAAAACAAGCTTCTATAGATAAATCATAAATTGACATTCCCAAAATTTTCTGTGACAGTTCACATTTGATTGTTTTTCATAAAAACTTTTATCTTAGTTTTTCTTAGTACATAAAGATTTTGTTGCATCTTGTATGTTAAATGAATGTTATTTGCATTATTTTAGTGTCAAGTGTGTTATCATGATGGTGTGTGGTATTTGTTTGTATGATAATGTGCACATTTCATATTAGTATTTACCTCAGTTTGTGGAAAAGCTACTTGAGATGAACTTCATGTGAATCTCTCTTTACAACCTGTGTTTTTAAGATAATTGTCAGTATAGTATAAAGGGTAAAAGTACAGTACAGTCTAAAAAAAACAACAGATTTTAGTACTTTGGTATATTAACATTATTTCAGTACCCTAAAACTTAGAATGTTGATATCGTATTATTTAAGCTAAAGTTCTGGCAACCACAGCTGCTGTTTTTTTTTTGTTTTTTTTTTACAGTGTAGATGTAACTCGGCTTCCTCCTTTTTTTTGTCTATTTTATCACCCTCAGAAGGTGTGAGCTCATCGTATGTTTCTGGATGACATCTTCCACTGTTAATTTCCAATCAAGCCTGGGCACAGATTGGTTGGCCCGCAGCACTTTTCCTTTTTCACGGCCCTCTGTCATGGCACGTCTTTTGGCACAGGAAAAAAGCACTCACATGGAGGTAAAAACACTTCAGGGAAGATTCAGATATATTAAATAACTCCTTTACAAGCAACTGTTATTCATAACAAGCACTTGTGGTGGGCACTGCTCCATACGGTATATCAGAGCTTCCTGAAGGTGGAAAATTTTGCTCTGCGTCTTATAAAATTTCCTGTTTTAAAAGGCACTCGTCTATAAATGACATTTGACTAAAAATATTAGTTTTATATAGATTGGAAAGGACTGAAAGGACTGATATTACCAAATATTTGAATTTTTGGATATCTTTCAGATATTAAAAAAAACACTGGACTAATGAGGGACAATAAACTGAACTAGAATAGAATAGAATAGAATAGAATAGAATAGAATAGAATAGAATAGAATAGAATAGAATTTATTTTTATGGCCACAATAAAATAATAAATAAAAAACAAACATTATACTGCAGATATGGAAACTCATCCCATTACTAAAATATTCAATTGATGTGTCAGAGGTGTATCAGCTATTTTACGAGACCAAACATGGCTCGTCCAATCAGATCCAATCCAAATTAGACTACACATATTGCATACCGCAAAAATAGCAATCGTAACTTTTCCAAGCAGAGCCTAGAAAGCTCAGTTTTCTTCAAATGGTCCAAATATGTAAGCAATACTGAAATGAATTGTTAAAACAATATTCATACTCTCACTCAACACACACAGGTCTGTTATTATAATTGGCTGCTGTGCAATCCATGTATTACCGTGAACTGTGTACTTTTATTAACTTTCTCAAGAAAGCAGGTAATTGAGAGGTGTCGTATGCCGCCTCAACCCGAGCCCAGCTAATATTTCACTGTAATAGATCTCACACAGTTTGTATCAATCGCTAACCCAGTTTTCACTACATGGTTTGAAATATTTGCTGTATTATTTTTCATTTGCCACATGCGGCAACTCCTGTTACTGCAACGGACTTACCAGAAGTTACAAAAACAAACTGATTTTACAAAAAAAGGGTCAGTCATCAGTTTCAGATCTATTGCAAATTCTTCTGCACACATCAGTCAAGTTCAATACATCGCGTGTTTAATGTATTCTCATGCGCATACAATAGGATAGCTCAGGAAGACAAAAGCAAACTGACCAGCCAGATATTTTGCAATTCATTTTCCATTTATCACAGTTGTGCAAAGACGTTTGGCAGCACAGTCCTCTGCAGGGGTCAAGACGCTCACAAACTCAACTCTCAGCCCATCATCTACACCGATCTGAACGCTCTCTCACACTCCGCAAGGGGTCTGAGAGACCCTAAGGCCATTTTATTATCTAAAAAATAGATTTAACATTAGAGTATTAGATTGAGATTTTCTTAATCTTATGAGAACTGATAATAAACAAAATTCAAATGTCCTCCATGAAAAATGTAACTTGCATTACTTCCCTTGAGGAAGTAGGCCTATAGTGTATATGCAATTAATTTTTTAACTAAATGCGTATATACCGGTTAAAAGATTGGGGTCCGTTTCTGTTCTTTTTGGCATTTTTTATTATTATTATTTATTTATTTAATTTTTTTACTTTATGATGATAGGACAGTTTAGAGTTGACAGGAAGTGAAGTGAGAGAAAGACAGGGGGCGGGATCAGGAAAGGTCCTCAAGCCGGGATTCGAACTCGGGATGCTTATAGCACAACATGTCGGCGCACTGCCCACTATCGCCACCGACAAGTTTGTTTTTTAAGAAAATTAATAATTTTATTCAGCAAAAATGCATTAAACTGATCAAAAGTCACAATAAAGACATATTACAAAGAATTTCTATTTCAAATAAATGTTGGAATCCTGGGGGGGGGGGGGGGGTTGTAATATTATGAATATTTACTGAGATTTACGGTCACTTTTGATCAGTTTACTGCTTCCTTGTTGAATAAAAGTATTCAAGACACATTTCTAAAAGAACAAAAAACTTACTACAATATTTTGAACGGTAGTGTATCACAGTTTTCACAAAAACATTAAGCAGCAATAACGGTTTTTAACATTGATAATAATAGGAAATGTTTCTTGAGCAGCAAATCAGCATATTAGAATGATTTCTGAAGGATTATGTGACTCTGAAAGACTGGAGTAATGATGCTGTTCCAGCTTTGATCACAGGAATAAATTACATTTTAAATTATAATAAAATAGAAAATGGTTATTTTAAATAGATACATTTTAAATAAATATTTCTCAATATTTTAGTTTTTACTGTATTTTTAAATAAAAATATCAGCCTTGGTGAGCATAGCAATTTCTTTCACAACTTTTGAGTGATACAGGCCTATTATTGTTGCATTTCTAGGTCTACAATTATATAAAATCATATTTAATTGAGAAAATTCAACAATGACAATGAACAACGTCACAATAGGAAGACAAAGATGTGGTAGTTTGCTTTCAGAGATGACTAATACAGAGAAAAATTACAGTCGGAGCTCTAAATGTATATTTTATATAATATTCAATAGTATTCAATCATCTCTTTTGTCAACTGTTGCTTTGGATAAAAGTGTCTACTAAATGAATAAATGTAAATGTAAAACAAGTCAACTATCAGCTACCAAACTTGGCCCAAAATTCAGAATCTTCTCTCAACAGATTAGGGTTGGGCCGAGAGACGATGCCATCGTCCATCGTCGATGGCTGACACTGACAGCCATCACGATGTTAAGCTGACATCGTGATTCCTTACCCCCCCACCCCCTCTCCCGCAATCCGCCGCATCCCAGTTCCATGTTCAGAAAGGAAATTAAGTGTACTACGAAAACCCTAAAGGAATAAATAGCCTACGAGATGGGAGGATAAAAAAATATATATTTCAATAGTTTTCTCGCAATTATATCGTTGGGTAAGTATAGGCAACTATATATATATTTTGCGGGCATCAGGGAGCCGCTATTGAAACCGCTTTCCATTGCGCGCTCTCATTTTACTTTCACTTTCACTTTTGAGATTCGCGATCACAAGGACTCTATACTATGGAGCAGCAGTACTTACCACACATTTGACAAGATTAGATGTTTGTCATTTGTGCTCAGGATCTGCAAATCATTCGCCATCGTCCTATCAGACGTTTCTCCTTACTCTGTGTATGTGGTAAGTGAACTTTCATGTACTGTAATGCAACAGGCTACCGCTAGCAAGCGGCTAACCTTTTAGTGGCTCCGTAGAAAGCACACGTTATTTGTTTCACGATTCGGGCACACCCCTAACCCCACCCCCCGATGTCATCGTCCATCACGATGTTTCACTGCAGACATCGTCCGATGCCAATTTGGTAGACATAGCCCAACCCTACATCCGATCATAGTTTATGAATAATGATGAAGATTATGGATATGTTTGACCTTCTCTCGTCTCCTATCACAGTCTGTCAGGCCTCTGACCTCCTCATCCACTCAGCTCCTCTCCTGACACATCTGACATACTGGAAAAACCTCTGTTTAACCCCAGTAATTCTTCTACCTCATTGTAATCATCTAGCCTGTTTATCTTCTGCTTTTAGTGGTTCTTGCTAAAAAACAAAACAAAAAAAAGCCTACAGACTTATATTGAAGTACCAAAGCAACGCACTGACAACCACTCAGAACACCATATCAACCACATAGCACAAGATCAAGACCATAGAGTACAATAGAAACTGTATAGTAAAGTCTCTTGACAACCACCCAAAATATCCTAACAACCACCCACAACACACAACAGCATTTTGGAGATGGGTTGTGCAAGTGTAATGTAAAAATGTAATGTAAGAAGTCTGTAAGGGTGGATAAGACCCATTATGGATAACCTTAACTTTGTTTTTGCTTTGGATGATTTCAGTGAGTTATGATGGTCATGCAGGATTTATCATACCATGTTTTATTTCACTCCATCATTGTTTAATCAAATTACTCATATTTTTCCTGCATGCATCCTGTATTCCCCTTTGGTTTATTCCTACGATGAGAGTCAAACACGAGAGCGGTCCAATGTACTTGTTACAAATGGCTAATAAAATTACAGTCCTTGCCAAAACTTTTTAAAGGGGTCATATGATGCGATTTCAATTTTTCCTTTCTCTTTGGAGTGTTACAAGCTCTTGGTGCATAAAGAAGATCTGTAAAGTTGCAAAGACTAAAGTCTCAAATCCAAAGAGATATTCTTTATAAATGTTAAGAGTCAGCCACACTTACCTAAAACGGCTCGTTCTAACACGTCCCCACATACAGTATCTACGTCACTATCTGGGAAGATTTGCATAACGCCGCCCAAATGTTCACGCAAAGAAAGAAGGCGTAACTTTTATTCTCGCTGTAGTATTTTTGCCGCCGCCGCCATGTCGTGAAGGTGCTGTGTGCTTCGTTGTGAAAGCGAAACTACTTTGTTTGGTCTTCCAAAAGAGGAC
>NW_015557379.1:1169628-1179016 GCF_001515605.1 Sinocyclocheilus anshuiensis | reverse complement strand
TGATATGCCCCTTATATAAACACACACACACACACACACACACACACACACACACACACACACACATTCAACACTCACAGACACACATAAGCCGTATGATGGAGGGTGATGATGGGCAAACAACCTCCAAATAAAATAGAAACATTCCAGAAAAAAAGCTCTAATCGTAAACATAAATAGAAGTGAATCAATCACAAGTAATCCCCCCAGACTGAGGCGATGGGTGGTACCAGCCTGTGCCCACGTGTTAGCATTTTAGTAGCTGACAGAAAATAAATTCAACTGCAGCTTGTGTGATCTCACACAATGAGCTCATGGATTCTGTGTGAATGAGGAGGGGATGGAACAAACTGAAATCAAATTAAAATGAAATGAAACAAATGCATAAATAAAAATGTTTAAAGCAGTCCTAGCCTGCTGGGCAGCTTTTCATCTTCACTAACTAACTGTCTAACCAACTAACAAATAAATAAATAAATAAATACATACATTTAGTTCGTTTTATATATAACAACCACACACACACACATATAATGTGTTGTTTCAAAATACGACAGAATAAAGCAGGAATTGTCATCACAGAAAGAATGTTTACAGACCCTCATGACTATTTTTCAAAGTCATTCAAAAATAAAATATATATAAAAAAGATTTTGACCTTGTGATGTTGCAAGGTAACTTCAGGTTGACTAATGGCATAACTCCAAGAAAACGTCTTGATATTCAAATCTCAGAGAAATAAATAGAGATTCCTTTTGTATTTATCCTTTTTTTATCCTAATTATTTTATAATTAATCCTTATTTCTTATAAGGTGTAAGAAAGAATATATTTTTACGTATACCATTTGAAATCAAACAGTTTAAACACATTAAACTATCATGATTATAATTACAATTCTAAGAACTTGCCACATGCATTTTAAATCATATATTAAAAAGTTTTTTTCCCCGCCATCATATTCAACACCCATATTTGGTATTGACTCATAAACGCCTGTCATATCAAACCTTCCTGTCTGCAGTCAGCAGGGTCATGCATGTGCCGACATGGCTTGGGATTGGATGTGAAATTAAAGCATGTTCCTGTATACGACATCTTAGTTTAATGACACTGTTGGCGTCTGAAATAAGCCTGTGTTTGCTATGGCATCAGTTTAACTTAATGGAGGAGTTATGAAGTAAATGGCTTCAAATAAAGCATTACCCACAGTGCAGAAATGAACATGTTCCAGCATGAACCGCTTCTCTCACTCCATCAAATCATGCTTAAAATAAACTTTTCTCAAAAAAGACCTACTTCCATAGCGTCGGAACCTATAGAAACTGCACCATTGTTTTCATTGCAGTTTTTTAGTAATTTTGCACAAATTACATGTGCGGTTTACTTCCATAGTTGCAGTCATTCCAGGTAACAGCGTTTGTACGGTTCACGGAGCGCTGGATCTGATAGGAAAATTTAAGGGTCCCTCAACTCGAGACTATTTCCTGTAATCAAGCTGGCTGTTACAGCACAGATTTAAAAGAGATCGCAGTCCAGGCAAATGTGTGCATGCATCTACACTGACAAACCTACACATTTAAAATGAACTTTTAATACAAATAGAGACATGACTCAAAAATATGAACATGAATATGAAGATTAACATTTAAAATAAAAGTCTGTCATTAAAAGTCTTCAATTATAAATGCACAGTTACATATACAAAATAAATTGTTTAATATTCTTAAACAAACTAGATTTTTACAAATTGCAAAGAAAATGTGAGTGGTGTTTGCCTGTACTTGCGAATTGTTGTCTCTATAATATTCTGGTTCCATGTAAATCTGATTATTTTTTACCCAAAAAAATCTCTAGAATGCTAGACTGTAAATTTAAGATTCTAATCTCTGCATTTATACTTAATATGCCAGAACTTTAATATTTTGTGAATTTATGTTTACTTACTAATACTTTTACTCAGCAAGGATGCATAGAATTGATCAAAAGTGACAGAAAAACATGTATAATGTTACAAAAGATTTCTATTGTTCTTTTGAACTTTCTATTCATCCATGAATCCTAAAAAAAAAAATGTATCAGTTTCCAAAAAATATGAAGCAGCGCAGGAAATCAGCATATTAGAATGATTTCTGAAGGATCAGACTGTAAATTTAAGATTCTAATCTCTGCATTTATACTTAATATGCCAGAACTTTAATATTTTGTGAATTTATGTTTACTTACTAATACTTTTACTCAGCAAGGATGCATAGAATTGATCAAAAGTGACAGAAAAACATGTATAATGTTACAAAAGATTTCTATTGTTCTTTTGAACTTTCTATTCATCCATGAATCCTAAAAAAAAAAATGTATCAGTTTCCACAAAATATGAAGCAGCACAGGAAATCAGCATATTAGAATGATTTCTGAAGGATCATGTGACTGGAGTTATAATGCTGAAAATTCTGCGTTGTAACACAGGAATAAATTACATTTTAAAATATATTCAAATAGAAAACAGTTCTTTTAAATTGTAATAATATCTCACAATATTAGTTTTTACTGTATTTTAAATCAAATAAATGCAGCCTTGCTGAGCATAAGAGACTTCTTTCAAAACTTTCATGTGATTTAGCCTTATTATTGTTGCATTTGTAGGTCTACAATTACATAAAATTATACATAATATAACAAACCCCAAACTTTTGAACAGTAGCATATATATTAACCCGTTTTGTCTGTGCATACTGGTGTTGCAGGAAATCGAGTCTCATCTCTCCACTGCTGCACTTAATCACGTCCAAACTCTATCTTCAAGGAGCAGAGGTTATCCATTTAAATTGAGTTAACCAGATAAATATTGTCCTTGCCCAAAGACCCTCCTCGCTGCAGCTCTCCAGTCATGTTGGTGGTCAGTTTAAATGGCCTGATTGTAGCAGGCGTTCCCGGATGACACTGGGCTCCACTGTGTCTGAATGCACCCTGGAAGTCAGGTCTGCCAAAGCACCCTCTGTGTCTCTATCTGATGGCACGCAACGCTGATCAAGCCTTCACTGATCTTATTCTTGGCTTGGTGAAGCTTTATTTGGTCATTCAATAACTGAACCTGATAGCAGCAGGGCCTAGATGTCAAGAAGCTCATTGACATCTACCACAACAGCTATAGAGCAGGTGCGCTGGATAAGTCAAGCTTTTTGAAAGCATCGCTGTTTTTGTCAAGCGGAGGAATAATTCGGTCTTTGTTAAACACCCTCATGTTGTTCTAAACCTGTATGCTGTTATGTTTCGTTTGCAATGCAAAAGAATGAATCATTACACGGCTCTATTCCATACAACGTCAGTTCATGGTAACCACATCTTTCAAGTGCCAAAAACAAAATAAGCACCAGAAAAGCATCATAAAAAGTTGATATGGCCCCCTCCAACTGATTGATAGTGGCTTTTTGACGTACGGTTTGCCCTCAAACTTGAGAAGATTAAATTTGGAGCCAGAATGACACCTGATCTTTTTACAAAGTCTTGTGGCACGTTTTTACATTACTTTAATAGTTTCTGGTTAAAATGTCTTCTTTTCTTATTTTATTTGGATGTTTATATATGTATCATTGTTATTTTATTAATATTTTGGATCAGTTTTTATTTTCATATTTTATGTTTTCATTTTAATTGTAGTTTATTCATTTTAATTTGTGTTTTTGTAATTTTTTGTAGTTTTTGTTTAAAGTAAAATGTTTATGGTTGTAATTGTAGTTTCAGTTGTATTTAACTATAATATAATTTTTTTTTTTTTAAACAGTGAAAGTAGGGCATTGTATGTGCTGTAATAATATAAAGGAACCTTCCATATTTTTTTTCAGGTGTTTTAGCTGTATTTTGAATTTTGCACACTGCGTTGTGTTAACGGAAATGTAAAATTAATGCATAATGTCCTAGCAGAAAATGACCAATACATTTTATTTCAAGTGCTAATATACAGTATATGCATATATTACTGATTGTATTTTCATATGTATTGGCATATATTAGGCTTGCTATTTTTTTTTCTTCTAGTTTTTTGTTCTCTTATTTCTGTAATAGTTCAATGCTTGTATTTGTGTCTTGAGATGTTCAATAGTTTTTTTTTGTCCAAAAAGACAATAACAAGCTGTAGAAATTATGATATGAATATTTTTTACTCTGATCATTTTAATTATGATCTAGTGTATCATGACTTTTGCTTATCTCATAATTATGACCAGTGTTAGTTTTGACTTATGTCATAATTTCATCTTTTTAGGTGGCTTTTAATCTCATAATTGTGGGGTTTATCACATAACTATGACTTTGAATTTTCTAATCATGATTTACCAAAGCATGATTTTTTTTTAAAAAGCATGCATATAAATAAATAAACAAACAAACAAACTTCATATTTGATTTATGTATTGCATTCCAAGTTTTCCAACACCACACAAAAGGTTTGTTTTTTGTGGAGCTTGACAGGCTCTCATTGTATGGAAAAAGTGTGTAAAAACATTTCCACATTTTAAGTTCAAGAAATAAACAACAGCATATGGTTTTTATAGAACATGAGGGTATAAATAATAAATAATGATACAGTGAACTATTGAAGCTTTCATAACTGTAAAAGGAATCTCTAACAGATGAAAGCATCCTGAAATGTAATAATAAAGTCAGTTTTCCAAGTTGTTCTGCATTTTTGTTTCACAAATATATATCTAAACACTCCCTATTTCAGTGAACTATGGTGATTGTGTTAGCTTTATTGTCTAAATGTGACATGTTGCAGATGTGAAGCGTACCAGCGGAGTTATGAGGTGATACCAGAGAGCCATTGAGATGGCGCCGAACAAATAAAGTGATAAATACACACAATAATGTCATCACGGAGATAAATAAGATGAGACTAAACATCTGTGATTTGTTCTTCGAGATCTCGTTCGCAAAATCAGCAGTGTTTACTGTTGGCAGAGCGTCTGTTGGTGTTGCTCATTCTTGAAATCGTCATCAGTGTGATTTATTTTCTCTCTCCATGACCATAAACATTTACTCAAAGCCATTAAACAAACCTAAATTCCATTAGAGGGATAAACAGAAATAGCTTTGCATTCTCTTAAGCAGGCGCATGAGAAATTAAACAAAAGCAATCCAACAAAGGGTTCAACCAAACGGCACCATATGCTCAGTGCTCTCCGATGAAATTCATCAAAATTCAAATGTCAGGGATTCGTCTGCAGACAACAGAGAATTTGTTTTTACCAAATGCATCCAAATACAACCTTCACCAAACAACTAGCAGCAGGAATCATGATATTTATAGTTCATCCTCTCGTTTTAGACACACTAGAAATAAAAATCAAGAAAAGACGTGGGCTTGAGTTAGGGCTGAGCATTAACACAGATTTCATGATTCAGTTTGATTCAGATTCACAAGCTCTTGATTCGATTCAATTCCATTTGGATTCCATATGATATTGATTCCTTTGAAAATATATCAAGTATTGCTGTAAACAAATTATGCTGTAAACTATACAGGGAACCTTGGTACGTTAAAGCTCTTGATTTGATTCAATTCCGATGTCATTTTCATTCAATTCAATAAATTCTTTTGGAAATATTTCAGGTACATGTCATGTCAAAAAAAAAAATCGCTCAAAATATGATTTATGAGATAAACTGTACAGGGGACCTTGGTACATTCATTCAGTGAAATTTTATTTGTATTGTTTTTAACAATACATATTGTTTCAAAGCACTTTTACAGAAATGTATTATAATATTATATTAATTAACAACAGAGCCCAAACTATTATATTTAATTGTTCTTTATTATTAGATATAATCATCAACACTCAAATAAAACGAGTTGCACATGAGATATTAATATTAAATATAAAAATCATTTATTTAGCAAAAAATAAAAATGAATGCATAAATGAATTAATACATACATACATACATAATATACATATATTTAGCAAAATGCTCCAAATTTGGAAATAAGCATTGGCTAAAAGATCAATCTTGGGATTTAAGAACAGATATTGGTTTGTTAAAACGAAGATCAATTAAAATCGAGAAATCAACACCTCGTAACCCTAATGGAAAGACTACAATTTTAAAGAAAGCAACTATCATAACAGCCAGATTGATTTTGTTTTAATGCACACTGGGTGAAAAATCAAGATTTGTGGTATCATTCATGTCTGTAGCACAAATGGTGTACGATGAGTTACACAATGAAGTTACATAATAGATGTGATGATGGTCTTATAGCAAATGTCTGAGAAAGAGGGGGGTTGGTCTAATAATGGATCAAATTATTCTCAGGAAGTCTGGCAGCCTGCAATGACGAGTTTAGGACAGAAATAGAGGAGCCGTATTCGTAGCCCCAAAGCCGTAGCTCGTGGCACCATCCTGTCTGTGAAGAACGAGCTGGAGAGCCGAGGTGATACCATCACAGCAGGGCCAGTGAAACACTAGCTCCATTCCAGCGCACAGGAGCCCCAGTGATATCAGACATATTCTATAAGCCCAGAGAGTCTGCAGTAATGGGCCGTGAGGAGCAGTTAGTCATGTTTGGTTATACGTGACTAGCATAGCGCTGCACTTATGCATATAGCAAGTAAAAACTGATTTAATTTGCTGCACACATGATGTCTGAAGACATGTGGAAACAAGCAATAAAGTAAATTTCAAAAACTGAAATAAATATGAAATGAAATAAGATAATATTAGATGAAATAAATATAAGATATAAGATTTATATAATATATAAGATGAAAAATTTAACTAAAATGAGATATGTGGCCTTGACAATTACTAACTGGAAATACATAAAAACTAAAATGGAACTAAAACTAATAGAAAAAAAATTATTAATTACTAAATAGTAATATAAAAAATGAAAACAAAAGCACATAAAATTAATAAAAATTCAATTAAAAATAAAGTGAAAATATAAAATAAAAGCTAATTAGAAAAATAACAGTATATATAAAATACTAAAATAACCCTGAAAACACCAACCACTCATGCTTTCATCAGAAAAAGTTAAATTATAGATTTCAAAATGTAAACTAAATGAAAATTTGAAATGTCACCTTGGCAAGAGAAATACGTTTCGGTTGAAGCAGTAAAATTACTAACTAGAAATACATCAAAACTAAAACTGAACGAAAACTAAAACTGAAATAAAAAAAAAAACTAAATAGTAACATTCTAAAAAATGAATACAAAAGAACATCAATATGAAATATGAAAAAAAAAAAGATAATTCAAAATATTATTAGAAATGTATAATATTAAAATGACTAAAATAACACTGCAAAAACCACTCACACTAGATTTAAAGACAAACTAAAAATTTTAAATGTTACCTTAAATTAAATCATTTTAAGTTGAAGCACTAAAATTAAATCTGGAAAAGCATAAAAACTAAAACTGAAATGTAAAAAATATATATATATAAATATAAAAGCACACAACAAAATTACTAAAAAACTTTACTTTTACTTTTAGTCATTTAGCAGACGCTTTTATAGTAAGAAATGGTTATAAAACCTGAAACAGAAGTGAAACAAGTAATAGGAAAGAGGAGAAATAAAAAGCGATACTTATGTCCCTTGCCGGTGTCCTGCCCGGTGGAGTCGCACGGTAGAGTTGATGGTCTTTACACTCTTCGGTCTTCACGCGACCGCTTCCGCGGTCAACTAAGCTTCTTTTTTATTCGTTTAACAAAACTCAAATTGAATACAGCTAGACACACTTTCCTGTTTATCACAACAAATGGCCAAGCAAAGCGCACGACACTGACAAGGTACGCGATACAGAACGAGACCAAACGCGATTTCAGCACGTCTCCACACAGTAAACAAAACAAGCCTTTCCTAGCAACGACAACTGCGCTAAACACTGAGACAAGAAATAAATACACTTACTAAAAACAAAACTATAAAAAAATATTATCATTAACTATAATAGTATATAAAAATACAAAAATAGCACTGCGGAAACCACTCAGTTTCATCAGAAAAAGTAAAAGTCTAGATTTAAATCCTGCAGTAAAGGGTTGATTTTAACCCTAATTGTGCTGAAGGAATAAAATGACTAAACTGAGAGATTTTAACTGGTTCAGGTATTTTAAAAGGCTTTAAATGACACCACAGTTAAACGAGGCCAGTCTGTGGTCAAAGCAACTGCACTGTTAATGACTTCAGACTTCCTGAACTCGCATGGAAATTATTCAACAGGCAACGAGTGCAATGCCAACATTAACACCACAGTGTGCAAACAAGTACACAAACACAGCTGAACTGCTAATTACCAGCAAAATCACACAATCTGAAGCATAAATGTACATTCTGAAAGTCGTACAACATACTACAAAAATGTGCACTTATTTCTTATTTATATTGCAAATGAATGCTTGAACGTGAGTTCCAAAAGAGTGATTGAAAGCGTGTGCGTGATGTGAATGTATTGTGTTCATTAGTGTGTGTGTTTCATTTGTGTGAGTTCGGGGCACATTTCTCTGTTTGCGTTGGCCATTTGGAGGAAGAGAAAAATAACAGCTCTCTTAAAGCAAACACATATTTCACACTTCCTACCACAGCAAGGGAGAGAGACCAAACATCCTCTGCCATAAATTACATGCATGCACATACTTTCTCTTAATTTACTTTCAGTATACTTTGTTTCACTGATGTTTGGACTTGCGCTTTTCTTTATAAGAGAAATCCAAACCCAACCAAAGATGCATGTTCATTCAACAGCTCTGCTGCAAATCTTTCTCTATAATGTTCGAATGTTTGATATCAGTTTTTGAGAAATTAATACTTTTTTTTACGACAAGGATGCACTAAATTGTTCAAACATAACAGTAAAGATATTTATGATATCTATTTAAGAAAAAAAAAAATTCTTTTTCTATCTTTCTATCCAAAATATGAAAAAATAAATAAAAGTTTCCTCAAAAAAATTTGTTGACATTGATAATAATAAGAAATGTTACTTGAGCAGCTTTGCATCACAGGAATAAATTACACTTTAAAATGTATTACAATAGTAAACAGTTCTTTGAAATTTTAATATTTATAATTTTATTTCACACATTTTCAATCAAATAAATGCAGCCTTGGTGAGTATCATGGTAATTCCTTATGATATACAATAGTACTGATTTGGGGATTTATCGGTATTATATTATTATATTATATTCCAGGTTACTTCAGAAAGCACATGCTCAAAAACAATCACTGTAAAAAATTTCAACTTAAAATTAAGTTCAGTTGCTACCTTCAATTTTTGAGTACAATCAACCTGGTTGTACAAACCATTTCAACCTAAATTATATTAAACTGACTTGAATTTCATATAACATTAAAAAAAGTTTAAATTACTCA
>NW_015557379.1:1164141-1169567 GCF_001515605.1 Sinocyclocheilus anshuiensis | reverse complement strand
TAAAGTGCTGCTGAACGATTTTAAAAAAATACTAATGACCCATTTTTCTGTAAATAATCACAATTAATCACACCAAATAAAAGCAGCCTTGGTGAGCATAAGAGACTTGTATATATAGAGAGAAAGAGTTATTTATGACATAAAAATATTAATATAAATTACAACAACATTTTGGGTACTAAAATACACCAAAAGCCTGTGTTAAAAAAAAAAAACACACAAAAAAACAATGCTTTTATTTTCCTAACACACACATACACTTCCAAATCTCTCAACACGTGGCATCTAGAAGTGTATCAGTGCCAGCTGTAATTACAGTCATTTGTAAAATCCGCACTTCCAGCTCCAGATTTGGTTTCAGAAAATCTATCAATACACAGTGTACTAACCCTCTTAGCAAAGCCACCCAGATAATAAGATCTATCAAACATGATTCAGCCCCTACAATTACATATTTGCCCAGTCTATGATTTATGGTCATTATGAGGATTAAATATGTACTACATGTGTTCACATGACGCCTGTCCTAAACCTCACAAAGGTCCTTCTGTTTAATTTAAGGGGGTCTGAATACTTTCCGTACCCACTGTATGTTATGACTCAAAAACAACAATAAAAATACTGTGTAAAGTAAAGTGTCAAGATGGCATTTTCATGGTACAGTGACATACCATGGTACTGAATTTGGGATTTCTACAGATAATATATAATTTACATAATATAGAGTACAGTATTATAGAATCAGGTCCAAAATAAAAAATAAATTAAAATAAAAAAGGTAAATTTGCAAACAAAACATGGTACTAGCATAGTAAAATGTCTTTAAAAAAACAACAACAACAAAAACCATACTACTGTATTAAGTCAAGGTATGTAAAATGTATTTATACCCTAACAATATATCCAACTAATATATGTTTGGGCAATGTTATAATATATATAATAATATATAATATATTATTATAATGGCACCATGTCCAAAATAATAGTTTAATTTGATTTGATTTGATTTATAAATAAATACTTCAAATATAAATAAAAAAATTATAGCAAATCATAAGCTAAAGCTAGAAAAAATAATAATACAACACAAAAATACCATAACAATATATCCAACTAATATATGACTGGGCAATGTTATAATATATATAATAATCTAGAATATATTATTATAATGGCACCATGTCCAAAATAATAATTTAATTTAATTTAATTTAATTTAATTCAAAAACATGGTTTTCAAATATAAATAAAAAAAATTATAGCAAATCATAAGCTAAAGCTAGAAAAAATAATACTACAACACAAAAATACCCTAACAATATATACAACTAATATATGACTGGGCAATGTTATAATATATAATATAGAATATATTATTATAATGGCACCATGTCCAAAATAATTTAATTTAATTTAATTTAATTTAATTTATAAATAAATAAATACTTTGTTCAAAAACATGGTTTTCAAATATAAATAAAAAAATTATAGCAAATCATAACCTAAAGCTAGAAAAAATAATAATACAACAATCTGCATAAACACACCAGTTGACCTCTGTACTCAACTACAATCAACTAGATGACCATTCTCATCCATCCCTACTATGCATGATTCAAAATATATTTGTCTTTGTATTGTTTAGTCCAAATGTAACTCGCTTCACATCTGAAATAACTTTCCTTTTCAGCTGACGTCACCAAGACCTCTTATTTCTCAGCCACCTGTCATATAGATATACTTTTCTCCATCAAATCAAACCCCAGTGGATTAAACAAGTCCTGCTCCACCTTTTGGTCTCACATAACATCCCGTTTGCCTCTGAAATACGTTACTTTACAGAAGGGGTTGCGATGCGGTTTCTTGCTGGATATCTGTCACAGCACTTAAGCAGTACTCATCAGTAGTGTGATGGCCGGGGGTGCTGATATATGGAGAAGTGAGTCTTTGTGAAACACATGTCCAGTCTGTTGGGTCTCTGGCGCCTATACATCCACAGGACATCCAGTACCCTGCCACTGTGATAAAGAGTATTTCCTCTGACCTGTGTACTGACATGCTCTCGTCCCAACACGACACTTAGCTGCTTAAATTTACAACACCCTTCAAACCAAGAGACCAACACAATCTCAGCACTCAGCGGGTGGAGAGGATGAATGAGAGTTCATTCATAAAAACTTCCGGACACAAAACCATCTGATTTACCTAAAGCTACACAACCTTGACACCCAAACTGTCACATCATTTCCCTTTACTACTGATCTGTTTACATCCTCAGCATATTATTAACAAGTACAATTGAAGAACTCGAGTGTGTTTATTGGCTAATATTACCACAGTGCACTCAATTACTTTAACTTTGCATTAAAATTACTTCCTAAATTATTTACTAATGGAGAATTACATGCTTTCAACTATAGCATACACTAGAACTGAGAAACAGTTTTATCGCAGACTCCTTTTATTGCATACTGTTTGCAATCGCATATTAGCATGTGCATAAATCACATTTTGCATGTGCATATATTCTCATTACTTAACTTTTAGATTCATGCATTTAAAATTTGCTGTTCCTCACCACTGAAAATGTCAAAAGTCACTAACACACAAATGGTTATAACATAAAATGTACAAATTTCAACATACAATGACTTAGTACACACTAATTCTAATCAAATAACATGCAATATAACACAATCATACTTAGGATTCTAAGAGAAGGGATAGACATATTCAACATAAATCAAATAAACTATTTGCCATTTCAAGCAAATATTAAATAGTGCACAAATCCCTACTTATATAGTACTTTTTATAGACAGTCTATGTATGTTTCCATCCAAAGTTGTGAATTTAACTTATACGGATATCTTAACTTGTGTAGAAATTGGAATAGCACTTAAAACATTTTTTTTTAATAACGTGTATCTTGGTGTTACATAATACATGGACGGAACCATAGCTACTGTAAACTTTCTGTGAATGGGAAAAACCAGCATGAACATTCTGGCACTTCCTTCGTTGTTCAGTTTAAGGTTATGTTTACAAGACAACAGCTGTACTAAAAAGTTTTCCTTTTTGCATTTTCAAAGTTTTGCGTACAGACGACAACGTTGTCAAACAATCCCTGTTCACATGGATCCACAAAAACGACTTAAACACTAATTACGCATGCCAGGCCTGTAGTTGGTGCTGTCACTTTGTAAAGAAACACTACGCGCATGCACACATATGCATTGACTGAACTCAAAATATGCATGCACATGATGTCACAGTTTTCAAAAACTTGTACTTTGAAACCAGAGTTTCTGTTTTCAGGCCCCCCAAACACCGCTGTCATGTAAATGAACGGCCAAAACCCATAAAATTTGTTTTAAATTTTTCGTTTTCCACCCCCTAAAATGACATGCAGGTGAGTTAATGATAATGATGAATTTGTTTCAACTACTCCTTTAAATTTCCTTTATGTTTCTCTAACAAAACTGTCCATCTCTGTCAAAATCAGATCAACTCTAATAAGAGCCATGTGGAAAAAAAACTAGAAGTTAAAAGCTCAATGGAGAGATACGACGCTATCTATAGTTCTGGGCTGCGTTTGCTGCTTATCTTTAGACAGGAAACGCTGTAGTCAGAAGACTGACATCACTCAAGCTGGAGTGTGCATATGAACACACACACACACACACACACACACACACACACACACACACTAACTGAAGTGATCACTAACCAGAAGCCTCCTGTCTGGAGTCTCTCTCGCTCAGCAGCGTAAAGCTTTACAGGATTTACTCAACAGATATTAAATCAAACAGAATTATTCTGAACCCTTAGGAACGTAAAATTGTAAATCTGATCAAATGTTAGGAAGAATAAAAGATATTAAATTCATGACTTCTCTTTAACCCACTTCTCGCTGAGGTCAGCCATAACTTGTGCACATATTAGTTACTTATCATCACTTAAAAAAGCTTTTATTCCACCGGTAAATTTATCACTGCTTGAATTGCAATGTATCCGGCTATGCTGAAAAAATAATTTCATACACATAATCAAGTGTAGTGGTTCTCAATTGGTGTTTCAGTTCTGACAGCAGAGAAAAAAAATGCTAAACGCAACTGTTGCAAAAAAAAAAAAATCAAAGTTTTAAATAAAGCAAAATTATTGGTAAAAAAAAGTAAAAAATTATTGGTAATTATTTACAAAAAAGTAAATACATAAATGCTATTTCAGTCTTTCAATCAAAAGAGTTGCGAACCATCATTTTGGAATGGGACTTCAGAGCGTTCATTTCGAATCATTCAACTTGCAAATTGATTCACGAACCCGCTCCGAAGTTCCGATCTGAATTAAATAATTCATGATACACCAAGGTCTGATCTAAAATAAATGATTCTCGAACCAACACAAATCTACGAACATATTCAGGTAACCGGTTTACTGCTAGCTAGTAAAAACACTCCGTTAATAATATGATGAGCTGCACCTCAAAATACCTGTTAGATGGAAACATTATGTGCATTTTAAATGAGTTTGTAGCTTAATTCACTGTATTTAAAATAGTTTGACCACTGAAATTCAGCTGGTGACAATTCAATAAGAAATCAGTTGAAAACATCCAGTCATCTCATACCACTGAAGTGAGTGTTAAATTTATCAGTATATATTGTAATGCATATTTGAGAAATTATTGTTGTATATAATTGTATTAGTATATAGAGTCATAGTCAATGTAAAAAGAGCAAATGGGAGAAGCAGATGAACACAAAACAGCATAACATAAAGTTAAAGTAAGTTAAAGTAAATGATGTACATACATGCACATCATTCAGCTGAACTGTGTATGTATGTATTAAGCACTTTGGCTACCTTATATAGAAACTGCACTTGTTAAAATTACAAATGACTTGCTTCTTGCATCAGACCAAGGCTGCATCTCATTGCTAGTTTTACTTGATCTTAGTGCTGCGTTCGACACTATAGATCATGACATACTCATAGATCGATTACAAAACTATACAGGTATTCAAGGGCAGGCTTTAAGATGGTTTAGATCCTACCTGTCCGATCGCTACCACTTTGTTCATTTGAATGGGGAGTCATTTCAATTATCACCAGTAAAATATGGAGTGCCACAAGGATCTGTCCTAGGTCCTCTGCTATTTTGAATATACTGTACATGTTGCCCCTTGGTAATACTATTAGAAAATACGGGATTAGTGTCCACTGTTATGCTGATGATACTCAACTATATATCTCAAGACCAGATTAAACTTCTAAATTATCTAAGCTAACAGAGTGTGTTAAAAATGTAAAAGATTGGATGACCAATAATTTCTCCTATTAAATTAGGATAAGACGGAGATATTACATATTGGACCAAGAGACAGTACACAGAATCTCTTGGATTACAATTTGCAACTAGA
>NW_015557379.1:1159194-1163779 GCF_001515605.1 Sinocyclocheilus anshuiensis | reverse complement strand
TTTGCTGTAAAGTTGCTTTGCAACGATTTGTATCGTGAAAAGCGCTATACAAATAAACTTGAATTGAATTGAATTCTAGCATATTCACTTAAATTTCTCAGGTAATATCAGTGGTATGATCTATTTCAGATGCGGCCAAAATTACAACAACGATGATTACATATACATATATTTAATTGTTTGATCAAAATTATTGCTATGGACAATTTAGTAGTCACTGAATATTGATAGGGACATGTCCCTAGCTTCCCTACTAAATTCTACACCCTTGCAGGACATACAAAAATGAGAGTATGTTATGAGGCATGCAGTGTGCAGACTGAGTATGACTGAAAATACGGAGCATATTCTGGCAAGCCCTGGTTGTATAAACAGCGTTTAGGATTATGGCTTTGATTATAATGTCCCATCAGTATTGATAGTAATTAGGCACGTCATTATAAATGGTTCTCTCAGTCTCTGGAGGGATCGTATGATCTACTTTCTGTCTTGTCACTATGCCTAAATATTTGTGACCTCAATGTTTCCGGCATGCCATCTATTTACGACTCATTCACAGGGCGACAATAGAATTTAAAACCCATACAACAGGGGAAGGTCAACAGAGCAAGTTCCTATCCGACTTAACACAGATAGTTAATTGACAGAATAGACATCATTCCAAATGAGGTTAACCGAGCACTAAATGGATGACTAGTAAACAAGTTAGAGGCCCAGACATTCAGGCTGCATTGTGTATCAAGATCTTGCCAACTATACAGAACATCTATCTATAAACCTTAAGCTGTATTGCAAAACAATATCTTACCAGAAACTTCTTGTGTTGGGTCTTTCCTTTTATGCAGTACCATTTGAGATCTGTAATATAAAATAAAATAAAAAATGAAGTTTGTATTGTAATTTTAGGTATGTATTTCTCTTCTGTATATGTCTATACATGATCCATATCTCCTCCTAAACTGTATTCATTATAACTTGATTACTAATTCAATGGCAAGAAAACAAACGAGATGGAAATAAAGAGCTCAAACTAGTCATTGCTCATGTTATCAAATAGTGGAAGGTTTTTGAGGGCAACAAACCAACTAACAGCATAAAACATCACAGAAGTTCATCCAATCCAGAGCTAAGACTTACTCATGTTTGTGCTGTTGATTTCCCTCCAAATGGTGCCATGATGTCACTTCCTGTATGATTATGTCATTAAGGAAGCAGCTTTTGTTATTTGAAGGGATTTTAACAAAATACTAACATGGTCAAAAGTGATTCTGAGGACAGGAAGAACATAGAAATTATTTAATAATTGAAACAATATTCACAAGAAAACATGCATAATAAATAAAATAAAATAAAACATGATTTCATGATACAAAATCTTGGCAAGCAGTTTTTCCCCAAGTCAGGTTGAAATATCATAGAGAATATATGTCTGGGAGTTGCCAAAAAGGTTACTTGCCTCAGAAGGCTGACTTTACTTTAAAGGTGCTGTATGTAAGTTTTTGACTCTACTAAAACATAAAAATACCATAATATGTTTGCAGATATTTAAGAAACATGCTAAGTTAACATGCTTGTTTATCTGAAAAACAATGCTACAGTCAGTTATTCTCTTTTGAAAATGTGCGTTCCGGCCCGGGCCGGAATGTCGGTCTCTGTTTTGGTTTGTGAAACCCGCCTACTGCCAGTTTACCCAATTGTATTTCAGCACCCCGGGTTGCCAGTTGGTGGAAAACACAGCATTTAATTTCATTCATCCTCAAGTGCGCTAGTTCCTGTTGGTGTCGTCAATCTGGCAACCTGCGTGTGCATCAAGTCTGAGAGGGAGGGGCCGGGTGAAAAAAAACCCTCTCCAATATTTTGAATTTGGACTGCAATACACTCTTAAAAATAAAGGTGCTTCACGATGCCATAGAAGAACCTTTTGGTCTAAATGGTTCCATGAAGAACCTTTAACATCTGAAGAACCTTTCGGTTTCACAAAAGGTTCTTTGTGGCGAAAGAAGGTTCTTCAAATTATAAAAAGGTAAGAAAGAAATGGTTCTTTAAAGAACCTTTGACTGAATGGTTCTTTCTGGAACCAAAAATGGTTCTTCTATGGCATCGCTTGAAGAACCTTTTGAAGCACCTTTATTTTTAAGAGTGTACCTAGTTCAACCACTCTGTGTCAATCCTACATACAGCACCTTTAACACAAGTATTTCATTATTATCTCATGAACCCCTGCAGCTCCATTAAGATCCTCTAGGGGTTTGTGAATACCTACTTTAGACCCTGACCTAGACCTCTGAACGAAAATTAGAGGTACCAGTGAAGAGAGAGTGCCAGCTGCCACATGTCTGCTATTAGCTAAGTGCTGGTGTTTATGGTCTGCACCGTGTTGCTCTTAAGTGGAGATGATGTCACTAACCAGCTCTAGATGGGGAAGCACTTCACACTGGGGTAAACAGTAACCAGGTAATGAAAGGCCATCCACCGCCGTGACCCTCAGCCGCGAGGAGCACGCATGACTGGACCTTTCCCATATGGACAAAAAGTGACTCCTAAAGAGCTACACCTGTATTGGTCTGTTCTTGCTGGAAAGAGACAATTTTATAATGTTGAATTAAGAAAATGGATCCTTTTTTCTTTCTTTCTTTCTTTCTTTCTTTTTTTCGTTTTTTTAAAGGTGGAGAGGGTAATTTTGATGTTAAAGTATCCCAGTTTAATCTGCAACATACAATGCATGTAGTACAAAGCGCTGGGTTATATTTAACCCAGCATTTTTTAGAGTGTACAGTTTGAGGTTGGTAAGATTCTTAATTTATTTATTTATTTATTTTTTGACAGAAGTCTCACGTTCACCAAGGCTACATTTATTTGATCAAAAATACAGTAAAAAAACATGAATATTGTGAAAAAAATATTACAATGTAAAATAACTGTTCTATTGGAATATATTGTAAAATGTAATTTATTCCTGTGATGCAAAGCTGAATTTTCATCATTATTACTCCAGTTTTCAGTGTCACATGATCCTTCAAAAATCATTCTAATATGCTGATTTGCAGCTCAGGAAACATTTCATATCTTTCACAAAAAAAAAAACTTTTTAACGGTAGTGTTTTTGTAAAATATTTGTAGTGTTCCATTGATTTGAGGTTTCATTCATGTCTAAATGGGTTACACGTTGATTTCTGTTCCTCTTTGTTCACTACCAGAAAGTTGGATTTTGGGTAAAAACTCCACACAAACACAGCAAACAGTCCATTCCAGGCCGTACCAAGAGGCATTTTGTGTTTTTGCGTGACTGAAGTTCATATAAAAAGACTTTTTCTCATAATTTGCTTGGTTTGGATGGCGTCCATCAGCGAGGGGTTTTTATTTGGTGCTTTTGGTGTGACGGACTGAACCTTCACTCACAAACCCCTTTCAATATGGTTCACATTTCTCAACTCATAGTAAACGCACCATGAATCATCTGTCGTCATAACCACTGAATACAGGCTATTGATCTATATAAACACGCTCGCATCCTCAGGGGCTTGACTTCTATCACATTCACCAACTCAGACCACTGACAGAATGAATGCTGAAACCGTAGACAATTGAAAGCGCTCGGCGGAAAACTCTAATTTCTCTTGCTCGTGAATCTATGCGGCAGACTTCCATTTGCTAACCATTAAATGAGCCAGATTGAGATCATCTTCCAAATCGACGTCTGCCTGTCCTCCACTGAAGTTCAAACCACACAGTCGTTGAATGTGTTTATAGCTGCTGCGTTTCAGGCTCATCAATGGAAAGTGTCTTACGAGAAGTCAACACTTCTCACAAGCCATTTTACTGATGCATCTGACGCGTTTCTGAATGAAACAGGATATTCCGCGTGATTTCAAGTGGAAGAATGAATTGTGCCCAAAAAGAGCAGGAACATGCATTAATAAAGTAAATAGGGTTGATTTTGATGTCTTTAGCAGTCGCAATCATGCATGCAGAATTCCAACTGAACCAGGGAACGTTGACGTCGTTGACAGACACAGCGAATGTGTCATCAGCATCATAAATCATTTTTGATGACGTTCATTCGGCCAACACAAACTCTTCAGTTCACAGGCCAAAACCTTCCAGTTCACGAGTGCTACGACACATCTTGGCGTTCATGACATGCATATCCCTTCACTTTTGTTACCCCAGAAGTCTTAAAGTTCAGAGCGGCCCTTGTGAAAAAGAAGTGCACTTAATAGTACTGAGTGCACACTTGTTGTCACGGATACGGGTGTGTGGAGGCAGGCAGGACGACGAGGACGACAAGGATTCCAATAATGAAAGGACGGTTATTAACTAATGATTAGACGGGCTAAACCAACACAAAGGGAAGAAACCACAACAAACCGCCCACAGGGGCGTTACAGTACTTCCCCCTCCCGGAAGGTGCGTCCTCGCACTGCAGAAACAGAGGGAGGGGCGGAGGGGGACTAGGAGGAGGATCGTCCAACGGCGGCGGAGCAGGTGGTGGAGGAGCCCGAGGCGGGGATTCGGGAGGCCATGGCGGAACAGGGGACTCAGGTTGCCATGGCGGATCAAGGGGCTCAGGAGGCCATGGCGGAAC
>NW_015557379.1:1158026-1158405 GCF_001515605.1 Sinocyclocheilus anshuiensis | reverse complement strand
GTGAGACACACACTCGGGGTAACATTAACAATAACCGACACCAATGCTCAGACAGACAGGAACTAATATGGGGTGAATAATTAGAGGCAGACAGGTGAGCACAATGACGGTGATTAACTAATGATTAGACGGGCTAAACCAACACAAAGGGAAGAAACCACAACAAACCGTCCACATGGGCGTTACACTTGTAGTGCACTTCAAATCTTAAAAGTATATTTTTAAAACACTGTACTTGCGGAAAATCTAACATCAATTAATTAAAAGGCCAATGTACTTAAAGAGTTTCATGACTATGTTTCTTAAAACACTTAAAGGGATAGTTCACCCAAAAATGAAAATTTGATGTTTATCTGCTTACCCCCAGGGCATCCAAGAT
>NW_015557379.1:1143447-1157447 GCF_001515605.1 Sinocyclocheilus anshuiensis | reverse complement strand
GTGGAAAGTCACCACTCCCGAATGAGTTCGCGCGAGAGAACGTAATCTTTTAGTTTTAAGTCGGTTTGAACAATCCGGATAAGCGCAAGTAAGTACCATTTTGATTAGCCGTCGTACCTACAATGTTTGTGCACTATGTAAACAATGAGTGACGTATACGCTCGAGAGATCACTTCCGGCGCTTGCGTAAACTACGCCAGAGCGCGTACACACCTCACGCACCGGATGCCTGCGCGCGCCCAAAGACAGTTGGACATAGTGGTGTATTAGAGGTAAAAAATGATATAAATACTGTTCGGTTTCTGGCACAAACCGATCGTTTCGTGTCTTAGGACATCAATGTGTCGTCACGAGCCGCAGGGTTTAATTTGGATTTGTCTGTGCATGTTTTTTTTACTCTCATAGATTTTGTTACCATTGCCATGCATTATACGACTGATAGACTGCAACGGTTAAAGTTAAAAATCATCATATGTGTTCTACTGAAGAAACAAAGTCACCTACATCTAAACATCAAATTTTCATTTTTGGGTGAACTATCCCTTTAAGTACACTTTTAAAAAGTGCACTTTGTAATGATGTCAACTTTGAGTTTTTATTTTAAAGTACATTGTAAATCATTATGTTTTAATAATCTTTTGTCGTGCTTTAATGATGTATTTTAATATCATTGAGATACTATTATAATTTTTATATTTTGAATCAGTTTTTATTTTCAGTTTCATTTTCATTTGAAAGTTTTAGTAATTTTGTTCTGTTTTTAATCATTTTTAGATGTTCTTGTTTTTTATATACGTTCATATAGTTTTATATTAATTTTAATTTCAGTTTTAGTTTTAATTATTTTAGTACAAGAAGTTAACCTAAATTAAAATGAGAAATGTTGCCTTCGCTGCTAGCTAAAATAAAGTTTTTTATATTTTATTTCAGTTAATGTTTATTTCAAGTAATGATTGTTACTTAAAATAAAGATTGTAATGATTGTTTATTTCAAGTAACAAAAATGTTTTAAAGGTTTCTAATTTTAGTTTTAGTTTTTTTTATTATATCAAAGTAACGAGCCTGATTTTGATGTGCTATGTAACACACTAAATCAAATGTTACCATATATATATATACTGTAGTGAGTTATTCAGTGAGTTATTACGTTTATTGTTTATACACTTTAATGTACTAAATTGCAAAATTACTAATATATTTAAATACAGGACATACAGGTTTCATTAAAATGTATTTTAGTTTACCATAAATGTTTATCAGTACATTCAGCAGTGCACTTCAACTATATTTCAAAGACAACAGAAGTAATTAATGTAATTACATAAGGATGAATAGATTAATAGGACCTACTTACATGGGTCAGAAAAGTACTATTATGTTCAACTAATTGCATTTAAAATACACTTAAACTATAATACATTTTCATTTAATTGCAGCTAACATGCAATGAAGTGTCTGAAAACATTACACTCAGTTTGCACTTAGGGTATTTGAATGTAAAGTATATTAGTTTTGTAATAAAGTATACTAAGTGTACTTGTTTTTCACAGGGGGGGCTGAGTCTGCAGCACAGGGCTCTGGTTTGTTTTTCCATCAGTGGTGGTTGGTTGCAGTTGGAGTTGGGCTGGGTTTAGGTGTTGAGCCCAGCTGTGTGCTCTGCAGACGGTGCCAGCGAGGGCCTGGACGTCCGCCCAGAACCACAACTGCTGACGGGCCCGCGCCTCTGTCAACCTGGAGCCCAGGACAAAGCATCTTTTCAGCACTCGCTCTCCTTCAGACTCACTTTTTTTCCCCTCCGCTTTGGTCCAGTCATCTCCAGGAGCTTGGAAAAAAATGGGATTTATAATTATCATGATTTCCATTACAACTTTCATCCTGCACTGATTGATGGATAAGGATGGCTGTGTTCAAGGCGTACCTTTTTAGATCAGTTTAACTCCTTAAAGAAACAGATCACACAGAATGAAAATCCGGTCATTATTTATATTATTTACCCTTATGTCATTCCAAACATATAGGTTTTTTTCTTTCTGTGGAACACAAAATAATAAAAATTAAAAAAAGCATCTTAATGCATCTCTTTCTATACAAAGCTAATTTACAGTGAACACATCTATCAAGTTTTAATTTAAGTAACACACATACATTTTCTTAAACTATTTTTATTTTATTATTTCTCTTTTTTGGGGGGGGGGTAAATAAATTAGTTCAGTAATATTTAGTTTACCCTAAAAAAATAAATAAATTTTATATATATATATATATATATATATATGTGTGTGTCTGTGTATTACAGTATTTTTTTTTATATTTTGAATTAGCTTTTATTTTAATATTTTTAGTTTTAATTTTACTTTACTAAGTTTGTTATATGCTTTTGTCATTTTGATTAGTTTTCTATATATATATTTCTGTATATCTTTCATTTATTTTTATTTCAGTTTTAGCTTTAGTAATTTTAGTTCTTTAACTAATTTTATTTCAGTTTGTCACCAAGATCAACAGAGGATGTAGTGGTTCGGAGAATATAGTTTCCAAGTGTTTTACGTTTTGTTGTTGTTTGTTTGTTTTTGTTTTGTTGTATCTAATATTTACATTTAATTTAATTTCAGCTCTAAATAAAGTTATTTTTAACAATTTTAGTTTTAGTTAACAATAACAACAATTATTTGCAGCAGACAAAACAATACACTTTGTGTTACCTTAGTTTTAAACATTTTTTTTTTTTGCATGAAACATTGTTTAGCCTATTGCAATTCACGTGTAAATATTATTTATGTATTTATAACTTTTCTTTTCATTTATATATTTATTTTTCATGAACTATTCCTTAAATGCCTTTTAATAGAACTTTTTTAATTTTTCAATTAAAGAACGAAACTACTGTGAACAATTTTTTTTATTTTATTTATTATTATTATTATTTTTGGCTATACTCTGTTTTGGCCAAGGGCACTTGAACAATAACAAGCAACAGAAAGAGGTAAAGAAAGTTAGGGGGTGATGATAGTTGGAAACTGGAATTAGCGTTTCTTGCCAGGACAAGATGGGAGAAGTTCTTGTCCTCACAGGTAGTCGGCATTGAGTCACAGCCAGGAAGAAAACTGATTTAATTACATTCTAACCCCAAGACAAGCACAGACATTCCTGAGCGTTTGGAAGGGCAGCTCCTTCAACCTGCAGCCGGCAAGCTAATTATCCACACAATAGACACTGTGTCCAGGTAAATGACTTTAGATATTGAGAATTAGCTGAGGGAAAAATCGCAGGGAACGGGAGCGGGAAGGAGGTCATCCTTCTCTTGTATGGTGTTGGATCAACCTTATATTGTGCGCTTTGGATTCTTTGGCTCCTCTGTTTTCCCGCTCAAATGAGCAGCTGTCTCTGATCCGCGAGCTACAGACTAATTAAGTCATGCTAACACTGAAGCCACCTTGCAGCCAGTAAATATCACTCTAAACATTATAAAAAGCAGCAAAGTTAAGAATCAAGTACCAGTTTGAATTTAGAACTTATGCAAAGCGATTTTCAAGATTTACGGTTTTGGAAAATTGGTACTGCAAAAAAATTTGAAGACAAGAAATATTTACAAATCCTTTGTTCAGAGTTACCCTGTTATTTATACATCATTCATAGAATGTTTTAGTTCTAAAACATTAGTTGAATGTTCCTTTAACGTTTTTTAAATGTTACTACTAGTTTTAGACCGTTCGGTGAACATTTCAAAGTTTTGTTCCCGTAATGTTCGCAAAATGATAAAATGGAATGTGAAAAAAAAAGTTCTGAAATCTTTTCAAATCTGGACCTTTTTGCATATTCAGAGAACATTACTATTTTATAGCAGTATGTTCTCCGAATTTATTTTTGTTAGCTGGGTTTGACTCTTTGCATTCACACGTGAATGACTCTTCTGAGTCAGTTCTTTTTATTGAATCTGTGTTCAAAATTTATTTTTGAAATTATTAATTATTGGTGCTCGCAGCAAATTTAAAATTGCTGACTGAAGTCATAACTTTCGCAATGTCCAAAATGAGCTAAAAACTGATTCATTTCATGTTTTATTACAATAAAAATGCCACTTTAATTAAATGACAATTAGACACACACACACATTTCTACACTATCTCTAATGTCAAAGAAAATAGTTTAGTATAAAACAATTGCTAAGAGAATTGCTCAATAACCAGAATAATTCACTGGAATCGGAGGCGATAAATTCCTTACTGTTGATGCACAATTCTGGATTATTAATGTTCAAAGCATCCCGTTCCACCTCAAGATATGAGGAAACCACCAGCAGGCCAACAGCATCAGAGCTCTGATGAACTGCTCATCTGCTCATTTTCAATTAAACCTCATTTATGAGGCTGCGCTTCTTTATGGCTGTTTTTATTGGCCGACTTTATGACAGTAGCTGCACATCTGCTAACCCTCTTAAACTTCAGAGACTCCATTGACAACTTAAGCCCTGTGGAGATACACAAGCTTTAGTATTGAACTTGATCAGTTTTAATAAAACTTTGAGGTGAATCTGAGGATTTGCATGTACCTACCTCAAGCTTTCACATTTCTCTTGTGTAGATGATCTCTGCACTGAAGAAACTATAAACAGGGTGCAACTTATGAGCAACTGCGACAAGAAACTTAAGTTACTGGCTTGAAAAGTGTATCATTTTTGTCACACCAAACAGAACTGCTAAAACGATCATTGCTTTCAAACACACTTACTGAGCACTTCTCTCATTGGTCAGGAAACTGATAGTCCCGCCCCCAAGCTCACACTATTGGCTGAATGTTCTTCTGGCTACAATATCCAAATTTTTCTTCCTGTAAGATCGGACTTGACCATTTGTAAATTCTATGGGTCTAGCTCCAAAACAGCTCGTTTTACTGCTTAATATTGAAAATTGGTGCGTCTTATCATATTATTTTAATGTGTAATCTCAATTATGAACATACTGGTTTGTAGTGCAAACATTTTTGACCATTTACTGCACGTTGTTATTCTTCTCGTTAATGAACCGGAAGTCTCGCACATAGGTTTACTTCCACGTTGAAGAAAAGGGTGGATAAAGATATCTGCATTTGTTTTTGTTTTTTGGCAGCTATAGTATAGTATGCTGTTACGAATTCACCAAATTTAATGTTTTCATAAGATTTCAGAGATACAGTAGTATTCAGAAAAACTAATAGATATCACCTACTTTCCCCAGCTGATAAATGGCAATACATTAAGGCAATTGTTTCACAAGTTCACAACTGAAATGTTATGTTTAAATATGCAAATGTTGCATTATCTATATCATATTAAATATATGCTAACTTGCATACATTTCCACAACAGAAATGTAAGCTAGTGCTACTGAAGTGGAGATTTCTGGTTCGGTTAATGGGAAATAACTCATTTTGAGAAAATGGCCTGTAAAGTTATGCATTGTAAGTGAAATCTACAGACGTAAATGCATAAAGTGCACTAAAATAAAACTTAAAGGGTTAGTTCACCCAAAAATGAAAATTCTGTCATTAATTACTCACCCTCGTGTTGTTCGAAACCCGTAAGACCTTCGTTCATCTTCGGAACACAATTTAAGATATGTTTGATGAAATCTGAGGGCTCTCTGACCCTCCCATAGACAGCAAGGTAACTACCACGATCAAGGTCCAGAAAAGTACCAAGATGATCGACAAAGTAGTCCGTGTGACATCAGTGGTTCAACTGTAAAATGACGTCATCACGCCGGATCTGGGTCAGTGCCGCCACACGCTCGTGTCATGATACTGTCTTGAACGCACGTCCAAAGTAACGCAGTAGAGCCGAAAATGTGGAATAAAGTCGTTATTTTTGTTTTCTTTGCGCAAAAAGTATTCTCGTAGCTTCGTAACTTTACAGTTGAACCACTGATGTCACACGGACTACTTTGTCGATCATCTTGGTACTTTTCTGGACCTTGAACGTGGTAGTTACCTTGCTGTCTATGGGAGGGTCAGAGAGCCCTCATATTTCATTAAAAATATCTTAAATTGTGTTCCGAAGATGAACGAAGGTCTTACGGGTTTGGAACAACACAAGGGTGAGTAATTAATGACAGAATTTTCATTTTTGGGTGAACTAACCCTTTAAATGTGTATTTTGGATGTCTTCTTTCCACTAGTCTTGGAAATTATGGAAGTAAAACAGCACAAAATCTCACAATGCATTAGTGCATGAATGAACAATTTCCTTTGAGATTATACTAATGCACCAATTTAGGTTTGGTGAGATGAACCTTAACAGATCACGCTCTGAAAATGACCTCTAGAAATTTCTCTTGACTCTTCTTAAAGAGAGTGCAAAGCTATGAAAGCGTCTGAAGCACTGGATGTGGTTTATGTTGCTGATTAACTCTCTCCCAGCGTCACCCGTGTGTTATCTGCGAGTGCGGGTCTGTCTCGCCCGCTCACGCCCGACTCATGTTGACATTCCAGAGGACTGGACCTTGTGCAAACAGCCTCTGACAGATGGAGGCTATGAGAACCAGTAGATTGAGATGGCAGTCAGCGCTCTGATGGGCCTCCTCACGTATTTCAACAGCTCTGAGCTGAAGAACTTTATGCGGCAGATGCTCATCACAGTCTCTCTTTTGGAGGATCATACAGGATGGTGGAGAGCAGTAATGAGGTCAGTGAAGGGCATGACAGGTTTCAGTCACCATAGTTTTTGTCATTTTTTCAGATGAGGAGAAGGTTTTGCTTTCCTGAGTGGCGCCATTGAGCTTTCAACTGTATTAAACAGACAGCCTCATGAAGAATAAAGAAGAAAATGACTTGTATTTTTAGAGAACACTGGTTTCAACGGAAATAAAAAGGTGATTCGTTTAGTATCTCAATTTGAAATCAAATGGAGATCAAATAGATGTTAACATCTGCTTCTCAGAAGTTTCTCGTGAGAAAAACACCCCAGTATGTGTCTCCTCTAATGTCTTAATGTCTCAACAAGGTCTCAAACTGCTCACATATGCATAAACAAAATACCAAAGCTTGAAAATAATGTCATAGATCTCAATATGAATTGATAAAATTCTACTTTTTAATGTAAAGACTAAAACTACCATGAAGATGTGAGTATACGGGCTTGCAATTTTCATATTAAAACACTCCCGATTTTTTTTATTTTTTTCGCAAAACATAACTATTATCACCCAGCCCATTATACGTAGTAGCATATTTAAAGATGTACAACTTTATCTGCATATATACAAGGCAAGAGATACTTTATAGCAAATCTCAGCTGCTTGATTGCTTGTATCATTGCAAAATGTAAACTGTATTATCAAGTGCTGTCAAATGATTAATTGTGATTAATCGCATCCAAAATACGTTTTTGTTTACATATGTGTATTGTGTATATTTATTATGTATATATAAATACATATATATATAAATACACACATACAGCATATATTTTGAAAATATTTACATATATTTACATGTATATATTTATATTCAAATAATTTATATCATATAGAAATATGTTTAATATATAAACGGAACATATTTTTTCTTAAATATATACATGCATGTGTGTGTATTTATATATACATAATAAATATACAAAGTACACACACATATATTATGTAAGCAAAAACTTTTATTTTGGATGTGATTAATCGCGATTAATCGTTTGACATCACTAATTATCACACAACTCTAATCTTCTAAATGCGACTATAACGCATGAAAATACTAAGATATTATGAACATTAACATGATTTTCTGCAAAGCTGCTTCGAAACTGTGTACTGTAAAAAACGCGCTATATAAATTTTACTTGAATATGTGCAAAGACACCAGAAAGGGATTTACTTGGAAAAGCGGAACAAAGTATAAAAACAAAGCACACACAAATTATGTTTTCATCTTTAATTTTACAAATCTGTCAGGAACACTTGTTGAGAACAACCTCAGCTCATTTGTCTGGAAGAAAATGAAACACTTGAACGATTCATAACACTTTCGAATTGATGTGGGTAAAACTGCGCAAAATATACTGCAACCTTTTTTCCAGTATTTCGTCAAATTCAAACTTCAGTGTGAGTAAAACAGCCGGATAAAAACGTCATCCTCTACTATAGAAAAGGGATTAGCTGACTATAAAAATGTACGTTATTTTTGCATTTTAACTTACTATTCACATTTGTATATATATATATATATATATATATATAAAGACGTAAGAAATGAAAATCTTTTGATACCAGCTACAAATAATGAAATGTCATTTTAAATTACAAAATAAACATTATGAATCATTATTGTTTCTACGGTCATCATTAATATTATCTCTTTATTATTTTGATCTTTTTTATCCTTTTGATTCTTTTTTAACACAAGTCAATAAATTAACATGCTATCTCTTTCCCTGAAAGCCAATACGTGACTGTGTCTGCAAGTGAGAGTTGCGCAGGACCCGACATTAAACTTTTCCAGGAGATTTTGTGCGCCCAGATTCGAACCAGCACCACAGCTCAATATGCCTGGAACATATGCATGAAAACTGAGAGTTTTGTGGCTTTTAGTCCATGTTTGTTAGTTTTGAGGTCATCTAAATGCTAATACACTTCCAAAGGATGACAAAGAAAAGAGACTTCCTGTTTTAACAGGAAACACAAACGAGAAAACTGCACTTGTCGAGCCATAAATTGAGTTTTTTTTTATGTCGAGTCCTGCTATATATGTGCGAATGTAAGTCTGGGAATGTAATAGAAACATCTAGATGTGTCTACATCTATTTATCACTCTGCGGGAAAAGGGAGGAATTGTTCGGAAGTCCATACAAAAAAATAATTAATTGTAAATATATAATATATATTTTTACATATTTGAATATATTTACAAATATACCCAGCACTATATACCATGTTTGTTTTTGTTTTTTTACCGTTATGGATAACTGCTTGGGATTTTTGTATGATAACTGTGTTATCATGGTAAAAACAGAGCATTTAGAAATTAAAAATTAAAAAAATCAACAGGAGGCAGTGTTATGTTTTCTTCTACTTCTTCTTCTTCTGTTAGTTGTATGTTTCCTTATTGTACTCGTATCCTATTTTCTCCTTTTTGTCTCTTAAGAGTTCTGTCCATATGCTCCATTCATTTCTCTTGGGAACACAGAATCCTGGAATGCCAAGCAACAGAATGATGGCAAGGATGTAATAGAATTCCAACACAAATGGAAAAAAATCATCATCAAAATAACCAAAAAAAAGCAAGAGGTGGGTCCTTGGAAGCAGTCACTTTTCTTCAGTCCTCATCCTCTTTTTAAGAGCTTGGTCACGTGTTTTTGTGTGCGCAAGTGTGCGTTTCCACAAAAAAGTCACCTGCGCTTCACACACTTCAGTTTCTTTCTGGAAAAGCAGCACTGCTGGCGTCTCAGCCTCCTTTGGGACACTCCAAAAGTCCAGCGGGAGCTTCGCGAGGAGTCTAGAGGCAGCATACGGTTCTGGATGGGGACAAGGGAACTGTGGGTAAAAGTCTCTCAGTCTTGTTGAGAACTGCAGGCGTAGCTTGGATGCGGTGGGTCTGGAGAAGGTTGAAGAGGCTCATGTTTTTATGCCTCCGTTGATGTGCTGGTACTTGGGAAGGCAGGGCTCGTCTGCTAAGGGGTCGTGGGAGAAGACCGAATCGTCTCCGGAGGAGCAGGAGCTGCGTGTGTCGGGGAAGCTGGGAGAGTACTGCTCCACTGGGGCACACAGGTCCAGATACTCCTACAGACACAAAGATGAAGCTGTCAGTATAAACATGACCAGAACTAGAGCTGCCACATTTACTAGGGAAAAATTATATTTCAATTAGTCAATTGAAAGAGAACCTATTTCCATGGAGAAAAAATAAAATAAAAATGTATTTAAACCAGTGTTATTTTAATAAAATGTATACACTATTATAGTTTTTAAATAAAACATTTGAAATAGATTGTTTCCCAAAAATGTTCTTTTTTATATATAAATATATATAAATGGTTTTACTTTTATTTAGTTATTTAGAAAGTTCAAAGGTATTTATTTGAAATAAAAGTCTTTTGTGACATTATAAATGGCTTTATTGTCACTTTTAATCCATTTAATGCATCCTTCCTGGAAAAAAGGTATTAATTTAATTCTTTGAAAAAAATATTTTTTGAACGGTAGTGTATATAACCAAATAATTATTTATTTCATTATAATGAAAAATAATTATTTTAAACAATACTTTCTGCTGTTGCCTTGGAATAAGTTCAAGTTTTCCTTATTTTATTTATTTATTTATTATTTATTTTATTTATTTTTTACTTTTAGTTAGTTTTCACAATTCTTCAGTTAGTTTTCAAGAGTCTGTGATGAATAGAGAGTTCAAAAGAACAGCATTTATTTGAAACGGAAATCTTTTGTGACATTTAAATGGCTTTACTGCCACTTTTGATCAATTTAATGTGTCCTTGCTGAATAAATGTAATAATGTCTTTCCTTCAAAAACAAAAAAGACTGAACCCAAATGTTTGAATGGTAGTGTATATAATAAAATAATTATTTATAACTCAAATAATCCTTTCCGCTGTGGCTCACCAGCAATAACACTGATCTACTAGCCGCTTCCTTAAAAATCAAGTGCGCTCAATCCGAGTTTAACCATGCTGGAAACCACGTCTGAACAATCGCATTCAGAATGTCGTCTAATTGAATTTCAGTGAATCAGTAACAGAATGGACCACACCTGAAGACTTCTATATATTTCTGAAATGCATATCTAAACATCCAATGCACATAAATATATATGACCAAAAAGGGTGCTTTTTCCTGGTACATTCCTCAGACAATTTTCTCTTTGTGGCTGGTATTGAACTATTTGACAAGAGGAAGAGGGGGGTTTTAGGTTGCTGAAAATAAGTGTTGGATTGAACTCTCGCTGCTCAACACAAGGCAGCTCACATTACTAAAGACCTTCACATCTGTGAGCAGTTTAAGACGGGGGGGGGAGAAAGCAGAGGCACTTTATTACATTTCTAAAGTTCAAAATGGCGAGCGAGAGCGGGGCTTTTGGCGTCATCTCTCTTCCACGGCTCAATCCCCCCCTTCGACAAGTTCTGACAGATTTCCATCCCTCAGCCAGCCACACGGATATCATGGATGACAGCTAGGGAACGGAAAGAATCGTCTAGTAAGGATCCATCTGACAATTGAGCAACGTTAGCATGAGGGCCACTCTCGAAAACCCAAGCCTGGATGAAATCAAGCGACCTGTACGCGGACCGTAAAAAACGTTTCCTTTCCCTCGTTGATCTTGCGAGCCGGAGCCAGTGTTGGCACAGGTTTGATGGATCCCAGAACTATAGGGAAAGCGTGAATGGTTTCGAGTGTGTTTATGCATGTGTGTAAACGTGTGCACGCCTCACCTCGTTGGTTGCCAAAGTGAGAATGCGGTCCAAGTCCTCGACCAACTGTTTGAATGTGGGCCTGTGGGAGGAGATCGCATGCCAGCAGTCCTTCATCATCATGTACCTGAGAAAAGACAACGTGACATCATTTATTTATTTCTAAGCTCTGTTTTTGAGTTTTGTGTAATCAGACATGCTCAGGTGAGTACACGTGCGCTAAATAGCGGGTTAGATGAAAGGGTAACTGTAATTTTGCTGCCCACGTATCATCTCAAAACTAATGCAAATGTCTTATTTTGGCAGCAAGTCAACGTGAAAGTCTGTTAGGTCATCAACACGTTGGCTAATAGGTACTTTTTTGTCAATTTAGGATGTGAAAGAGCTCTGCGAAGGCCATGACAGCTGGGAAACTAGCTTCACGTTGACATAAACAGCATTTTACCATTTTACTTTCATAATGGGATGTGTTTCTGAGTAAAACCGAGGAAAAAACAGAATGAGGCTAGCTTAACTAGTTCACACTAAATGCAAGCCAAAAAATGTTAGAAAAAAAATGGTGCAGTGAACCAGCTAAATGTAAGACAGAAAAAATAGCGGGAAATTAGCTTAACTAGTACATGCACACACATGCATGCAAGTCAAAAATGTGATTAAAAAACATTTTTAATTAACTAATGCTTAACTAATGCATTGCTAGGCTAAATGTAATTAAAAAAAAAAAAAAAAAGAAAAAAACTGTAGAAAATTAGCTCAACTAGTACATGTACACTACATGCAAGTCAAAAAATGTGATTAAAGTAGTTAGTTGGACACTAGCTTAACTAATGCATTGCTAAGCTAAATGTAAGACAAAAAACAGCTAGTAGAAAATTAGCTTAGTTAGCTTAACTTGTACAGATTACATGCAAGTGAAGTGACACAAAGACTCAATAAAAGACATAAAATGGCATAAAAAGAAAGTGATTAGTTGGACACTAGCTTAACTAGCTCTCTGACACGTTAAATACAAGTTTTAAAAAAGGCAGAAAAAGTAAATGATTGCTATTTAAGCTAGCTCATGGTGCTAATTCAACTAGCTCACTGACAAGGTAAATGCAAGACAGAAAAAATGGATTACTGACACTAAATTTAAGCCAAAATTATATTATTAAAAAAGGTGAGTGTTGGATGCCAGCTTGATTAACTCAATGATACATTAAATGCAAGTTATTTATTATTATTAAATCGCCAGATTAACTAGTTCACTGACAATGTAAATGCAATTCTAGCTCACTAAAATGCTGAAGGCAAAAGAAAAAACTAAGTAAATGATTAGTGGAACACTAGCTTAACTAGCTCACTGACAAGGTCAATGCAAAATAGTAGAAATAAAATGATTAGCAGGACAGTAACTTAACTAATACATGGACACACTGAAATCAAGTAAAGATATGATAACTAAAACATTAGTATGATGCCAGCTTAACTAGCCGGTAAATTTTTAGCGGTATGATAGCTTAACTAGTGCGCTGACAAGATAACTACAAGACAGTAAAAATTGGTAGAAAAAAAGATTTGCGCAACATCTGAACTAGTACAAGGACATACTAAATGCAAGCTACAATATGGCAAAAAAAGGGGCGCTAGCTTGACATAATAAATTTAAGTGGAAAAAAATGGTAGAAAAAAAATTTAGTGGGGCTCACTGACTGCGAAACATACAATTATAGAAAATGGTTAGCAGCAGGACACTAGTTTAACTAGTCCTGAAATGCAACTGAAATTACCAAAAAAAAATAATAATTGGGACACCACCTTAAGTTATGTCAAATGCAAAGAGATTGTATTGATCAGAAAAAGATTCCTATTACAAACAACGCAACATGAAACCTTTGAGAAAACATCAACACTCACAATTCGTTGGTGCAGTTAGCAGGCTTGTCCATGCGATGACCCTCTTTTAGTAGCTTAAAGAGCTCCTCGACAGGTATTCCAGGATATGGAGAACCGCCGAGCGTGAAGATCTCCCACATTAAAACCCCGAACGACCAGCTGGAAGAGACAGACACACATTCATCAGATCACTTTACCAGTACAACACACATCAAACACGGCCCTCTCGTGCTTCATATTACCCTTTCAATCAGTGTTTTGACAGTAAATACAGTGCGAGTATATTGGCATTCAACAACCAGCATTCTGTTCAGTTATTCTCGATTATTTAAAGGGGTCATATGATGCGATTTCAATTTTTCCTTTCTCTTTGGAGTGTTACAAGCTCTTGGTGCATAAAGAAGATCTGTAAAGTTGCAAAGACTAAAGTCTCAAATCCAAAGAAATATTCTTTATAAAAGTTAAGTCAGCCACGCCTACCTAAAACGGCTCGTTCTAGCATGCCCCCACATATCTACGTCACTATGTGGGAAGATTTGCATAATGCTGCCCAAATGTTCATGCAAAGAAAGAAGTCGTAACTTTATTCTCGCTGTAGTATTGTTGTTGCCGCCGCCATGTCGTGAAGGCGCTGTGTGTTTCGTTGTGAAAGCGAAACTACTTTGTTTGGCCTTCCAAAAGAGGACGATATCGCTTCGTCATGCCTGGAGCTGATCCGTGCTGGCTGCTGAGGAAATAC
>NW_015557379.1:1133639-1142867 GCF_001515605.1 Sinocyclocheilus anshuiensis | reverse complement strand
GCGTAACATTTCCGTCACACGCTTGAGGTATTCATCCAATCACAACGCACTGGATAGATGGCCAATCAGAGCACACCTCGCTTTTCAGAACTATGAGCTTTGTAAAAATCGAAGCGTTTCAGAAAGGCGGGGCATAGAGGAGAAACAATAATGTACAGTATGTGGAAAATATGTATGTGGAAAATAAATAAAAACATTTTTTAACCTTAAACACATTTCATTACACCAAATACACAAAATAATGTTCTTTTTAGCAACATCATATGACCCCTTTAACAACAAATTCCAGCCTCTTCTGTGGTACCATTACTTCACTATCCCCAAAATTTGGATGAGGAACGCTCTGTGAAATTAAGCCTTTCCAAAAATCCCAATTTGATCCATTTACAGTAGTGATATTTGTTGGCGCTAACAATGCAGTAGCTGTTGAGGTCTCAATGCGGTCTTTCTGCCAGCGTCCCGGACTGTGGGACCACTTTTACACGACTCAAATGGCTCTGGACTCAAAGCTGGCTTTTGTCCTCTATGGAACGCCACAATGACACATATTGTCCAGCCAAAACAAACATTAGCGAGACTCACAGGAAACAAACGTCCAGATTGCGGAAGATTGTAGCGGGGAATGATTTTTCAACACGTGCCAATTCAGTGTTGCTTCATCTAAGACGAGGAGGGGGAAAAAAACACGCAAAATGATAAGAGTTTCCACAGAGGGTTTCTGACCTTTGACTCATCATATATGCGAGCTAAAAGCTTCCCAAAATAGGCCAGCGGGCATGCAGACCCAGAAACCCTTATCATCTGCATAAGCTTTTATTTATCCTGCGGAGTTAACAAAAGCATTTCACAATCACAACAAATCAATGCGTTACACAACGTGCTTGAGAAATACATCTCTACAACTATACACACAGGTTAGTAGAAAAGAAAAGAGGTGAGATTTCTTTAACATCTCAATTGCTTCTCGTAAATAGCAATGAGAATCAGTGGAGAGCATATTTGAGACTTTGGTGTAATCTCCTGCTTCTCAGATGTTTCTCCTGAGAAAAAGACTCTAAAATGGTCTCAGATACCAACATTTGCACTCAATGAGATCTCAATACGAACTCCAATATTTCTCAAAGATTCCGTGGAGGGCAAATTCGAAACTTTGCTTTGGTCTCCTGCTTCTCAGATGTTTCTCCTGAGAAAAAGACTCGAAAAATAAAATGCCTCAAAACGTGCTCAGATACCAACATTCGCAATCATTGAGATCTCGATATGAACTCCAATATGTCTCATAAAGATTCAGTAGAGAGAACATTTGAGAGAGTCTCAAAATGTGATCAGATATCAAAGTTTGTGATCAATATGAATTCCAGTATTTCTCATAAAGATTCAGAGGAGAGCAAATTTGAGACTTTCTTTGGTCTCATGCTTATTTAGATGTTTCTCCTGAGGAACAAGACTCAGAAAATGTCTGAAAACGATCTCAGATACAAACGTTTGCGATCAATGAGATCTCAAAATGAACTGTTTCTCAAAGATTCAGTGGAGAGTAAATTTAGACTTCACCATAGTCTCCTGCTTCTCAAATGTTTCTCCTGAGAAAAAGACACTAAAATGTCTCAAAATGTGCTCAGATACCAAAGTTTGCAATCAAAATTCATTATGAACTCTAATATCTCTCATAAAGATCACCGTAAGTTTCAAAAGAAACATCTGAGACTGAGAACTCATCAAGTCTCATTAGCTAGAAAAGAGCAGCCTTTGAACAACACAATTTTTCTTCTGGTTGTACTCTTTTCTGTTGACCCACAGCACTCACAGCACACAAAGCAAAGCACAAAGGCTCTCTGCTTTGGCTTATTCCTGCGGTTACCGGTCATTGTGTTTGTTTGTTTATTCAATCAGTTACCCAGTTTGTCTTCTTCTCATTTTTATCTAGCGCTGCATCTTCTCTGACATGTTTGCCAAATTCATCATCTCTATTCAGTCACCCCATGTAACCGTGGCTAACCTCCCCATGAACGATCACTCACACTGAGAGAACAAAAAGGGTCACTGCAATGTCCTCTTGAACCCTTGCACTTCAATGCAATAGGCCCACAAATGGCTTGTGTGCAAATGACACAGCTGTATGCTAGACCTTGCTTGCTAATTAGCAATGAATGAATGACACATTTCACTTGAAAATTAAGAGAAAAAAATTAGAAATTTGATTTTGCATAAAGAAAATATTTGTCATGGAAATAATTCCATAATGCATAAAATAAAATAAAATTTCAAAAAATAAAATAAAATAATCAATCAATCAGTTAGTTGTTTTGTTATTTTATTTTGACAAATTTCATGAGATGAACTCTAAATGCTAACTAGGCAATAAAGGTAAAAAGTGACCCAATTTTATAGGTTTAAAAAGGCCTACACCTTTCTTTAATCTAATTTAGCTGCCCTTGCATGAGGCCGGATGAACCTCAACCATAAAAGCCATCAATTTAACATCCTGAACAAACAGGAAATTCACACACATGCATCCATATTTCCATTTTTGCAAGCTCTGCAGCTTACATCCCATTCCCCAGGGGTCTTGTTTGTCAAGACATGCCCATTTTTATTATAATTTATGTATTAATTTCATATGATGTCATGTATGGATCGTGTCTGCCTCTGAGCCAATCAGAAAGCTTGGGACCTTAGTGACTGATGATGTATAATCAGCATTGAGCCCCGAGACAAAAGATTCAAGCGTTTGCCATCAATAAGGGTCTCTTTGCTATTGATTTGATTTTACAGCACGGACCACACAAAGAGCAGGCAAACATGACAAAAGATAATGAGTTGCAAGAGATTACGCAACATATATCATTAGGGGTGGACAGTATGACCACATTCTTTTATGATAATATCTGTTTTTGTACATTCCAATGCCATTCCATTAAATACTTCACAAATTAGTCATTTGGAACTTGATGGATGCAAACCAAAAGATCAGAATATTAATAACAAATTAATGTAGAAATGATTTCAGCCTGTGCATGCAGCCAAAACTTCAAAACATCCCACAGAAGTCACATGAAAAATCCAAAACATGCACCAAAGCGTAACTTCCGTTTCGTTTTATCTCTTTAAGAGACAAAAAAAATATGTGAGCTTAAAATGAAAGGGAACAAGCATGCACTAGCGGATGAACGCAAACACAAATGACAGGATTATTTCACTCTATGGAAAATAAAAAGAAGGGAAGAGACTTTCAAGTGTTCAAAAAAAGAAAAAACAATGAGGTAGAGAAGAGCTGGATGGAGGAGTGTGACGGGACGGAGAGAAGGGAAGATAGAGGGCATTTCCGTCGGGGCTCTGGGAGGTGAGAGTCTGGCCCGTCTGAAAGGCTTTGAAGCAGCGCAGATTAGTAACACGCCACTGGTCACAAGTCGAGCGTGAAATCTCTCGCTTTTTCGGTGTAGCGCTGGCCGCGAACAGCCCTTCTTCTTTCTCTGCCACACAAAAACACTTCCTTAACTTTCCATCACTCGTGCTCCTTTTTTTCACAAGGGAAACAATTCTTGTACCTCTGAACTCACCTGCCAGCAGCTCCTATTCTTTCCCAAACTACTCGCTTTACACAAACACACAGCCACTCCAATCACAGTAGAACTGTTTTTCTGCGCTCTCCAAACCACTTCAGACAACTTTTTCAGTTTGTAGAAAGAAAAACAGCCCTAACAGTATCATTTAGACTTGGATCCATAACAACTTGTGCAGAACCAACCAGAGCAATCCAAAACCAATGAGCAGAAATAACAAGCTATCGTCACCAGTGTTGGATGTAACGCATTACAAGTAACGCGAGTTATGTAATCAGATTACTTTTTTCAAGTAACTAGTAAAGTAACGGATTACTTTTTAATTTACAAGAGAATATCGGAGATACTTTTTCAAATAAGTAACGCAAGTTACTTTTTTTTTTTTCAATTTATTGATTGACAGTCCTGTCCCCATGTTGAGAGAAATCAGATGTTACTGTAGTTCTAAAATAAATATGAATATGCATTCATTCATCTCACTCACACAAAAAAAAACAATTACGAGTAATAAAGTCAGAATTACATGATATAAAGTCGCAACTGCATGTTATAAAGGCATAATTGCATATATAAACTCACAATTGTGAGAAAAAAGCCGCCATAACTTAAAAAAATTTTTTATTCAGTTGCAGAAACAGACTTCCCTAACATCTTGCTGAAAATTTTTCTTTTTCTATGCTTTCACTATTTCTTAATCCGTCTGTTCAACCTTATACTATTCTGGACAGTGCTTGAAACTTTGTACTGCAAGCAATTCTTGATGGATAAAAACGTCTGATAAATGAATAAATGTAAATGTGCATGGACTAGGGAGGGAGATTAGGTTGTAAACATCAGCGAAAGAGCAATAAAATCTTGTTTTTCACGACATGTCCCCTTTAAAATGAAAACAAAACAAAACAATGGAGGACACAAACGGCTGACTTACACATCGCTCTGGTGCGTATAGACTCGGTCGAACAGTGCCTCTGGAGCCATCCATTTCACCGGCAGACGACCCTACAGACATCAATAGGAGAAAAGGTCAAAGACGGGCAACACAACAACATCCAGACACTGCGACACTCACATCTTCATCTGTACTAGACCCTTGTTAGCCTGGAATTTCATTAAGCCCCAAGCAGCCAATAATGATTGGCAATTAAATCTTGTTGGGACGTATCGCCAAACTCTAATTCCCCTCAGGAGTCATTGTGGGGTTATAAATTGAAGCTAGTGGAGAAGATACAAGAGTCAATGGCATTTGGAGTGCTAGATCCAATAAGAAGGGCCCCGAGTTCACAATCTCCTGGCTCACAGTGTTTTATTCAGACGGGGTTGAACTAGTGTAATTTAATCTAACCTCAGCCATTAATCAGTCATCAGTATCTCTCAATCTGGGCTTTGCTCGTTGTTTTAATAATGGCAAACTATGTTTAAAATATTCATGGCCAGATCTATGTGACCTTGATAAGAATGGAGAAATATATCAAAACTAAAGCCGTACTGATGAATAACGTATGGAAAAGTTGACGCTTACATTTACTTCCCTGTTGTAAAATCCAAGTTCTACCAGTTCTACTGGTTGGCAAGCTGGTTTTTTAGACAAGGTTGCTGGTTTTGGTCCAACTAACTCTAACCTAGAAGGTCCGATAGGTTGAAACCAGGTGGAAATCCAACTGATCAACCATCTAAGCCAACTAACAACCATAAATATCCAACTAGAATCATGCACAATAAGAATACAAATGTTTAATAATTAAATAGGGTCAGTTTTGATTTAAATCCAACTGATCAACCATGTATGCATCTAACAACCATAAACGACCAACTAAAATCATGCACAATAAGACTAGGAATGTTTAAGTAAGTAACTAGGGTAAATTTTGATTTCATGTTGATCTTTCATGAACATTGACCCAAACATAATGATGCTATCAATATTCACACACTCTTTCTCTGATGACCTAAACTCTCAGATGAGTGAATTACAGCCTAAACAAGCATCTCAGATGGGCTAGAGACTGGTATAATGGTGGGAATGCGAGTTAAAGTTATGCTAATGTGTTTAGGTTTGTCACTAACATTTCTTTCTCATGAGCTTGAACAACAAGCTTTGGAATAAGAGAAGAGGGCAGGCCCAAATAAGCAAAGAGCTGAAATCACTTTACACGCCGACTGCCTGGGAATCTGCAAATCATGCCAAGACTGGCGAGAGGAGGGGGGGGGTGGGGGATGTGGCAGATAAACAGAGGGGAAAAAAAGAGAAATGAAAGAGAGAAAAGGTAAGAGAACAAAGAAAGAGATGGCAGGAGGCTGAAAGGAGTCGACCGTGAATATGTCTGTATAAAGGACGCTTCAAGACCCAATGAGATCTAAATCATAGCCATTTATATAGTTGTGTACACTTAAACATCGACAGACTTAACATTTAGTAGATGCATTTAATTTCATTTAAAGTCTTTCTTACCATAAAATGTGATCCAAAAGTATTGAGGACTTACTATTCAAACTAGTTTCCAATCAAAGTTTGTTTTTGTTTTTTTGAAAGAAATTAATATTTTATTCAACAAGGACACATTAAATTGATCAAAAATGACATTTATAATGTTGCAAAACATTTCTATTTCAAATGAATTGTTCTTTTGTACTTTCTATTAATCAAAAATCCTGAAAAAAAGTATCTCGGCTTCCTCAAAAAGAATAAACAGCACAGCTGTTTTATCATTAATAATAATAAGAAGAAGAAGAAATGTTTTTTTGGGCATATCAAAAAGATTTCTGAAGGATAATGTGACAGTGTAGACTGGAGTAATGGCTAGAAATTCAGGTTTGCATCGCAGAAATAAATTTTATTTGAAAATATATTCAAATAGAAAACAGTTATTTTAAACTGTAATAATATTTCATAATTGTACAGTTTTTACTGTATCAAATAAACACAGCCTTGGTGAGCAGAGGACACTTCTTTCAAAAACATGTGTATTTCTTGTCTCAACGTCCTATTTAAACATCAACTAATGGAGTGCCGTTACATATATCTATAAATATCAACAAATTAATGCATTGCGAGATGAAAATCAACAAAAAATGTGTTTTACGGTAAAGAGGAGTGTCTACTGACATGTATTTCTTGTCTCAACGTCCTATTTAAACATCAACTAATGGAGTGCCGTTACATATATCTATAAATATCAACAAATGAATGCATTGCGAGATGAAAATCAACAAAAAATGTGTTTTACGGTAAAGAGGAGTGTCTACTGACAAAATTAAACTCACATTTGTGGTCTTTTTATAGTAATCTATGTTGTGGACGTCTCTAGCCAGGCCAAAGTCTGCAATCTTCATAACGTTGCTTTCCGTGACCAACACATTCCTGGCAGCCAGATCCCTGTGTATACACTGCCATAGAGATGAAGAAAGATAGAGAGAACATAAATCATCACGACTTCACCTTGGAAACACAGACAGAAATCACACATGCAGACACAAACAACACAAAGGTTTTAGGTGCTTTAGGGATAAATGTGAGAGCGTCTGAGGCACGATAAGGCTCTCTGCACATTCCAGACGGTAAGGGGAGCGTGATGACAGTGTTTAGTTAGCATGTTTGCAGTGAGCGGCTAACAGAGTCGTGCACATCTGCCGTGATTCATTCAATGACTGTCTGAAAAATGTTGCATGAATCTAATTGGACGGCTGAATGCTCTTTAAAAAAAAAAAAGTGCATGTCAGAATAAACAGCCTTAAAAATGCTTGTTAGATTAAACTTTCAGCAAAGCCATCAGCATGAAGTCTGGTCCATTTCTGTTTATAGACAGCCGAGATTTAGCCACTAGTTAACTTTTTTAAAAAGTTTAGGGACAAGTAGATGTGAAATCAGATACTCTGAGAACGAAACAGAATATAAAGGTGTGCACAAACAAAACCCTTGAATAGATTTCATGGCGTGAACCTTGCAAACTATCCAGCAACTTGTTTCTCCTTTTTGCTACTGCTTATTTTGGCAGCCTGAGATCATCAACACTGTTACTGAACTAAATTAAATCAACACTGAGCTGAATTATGACACTACTGTCTAACAGTATGTACACAGTTTGCTTCATAATTGATGAATTTTACATTAACTCTGTTATTCTTCCTGTTTATTACCATGTAGCTTCTTTGAAACAATGTGCGCTACAGTATATAAATAAAAGTGACTTGACTTGATTAGAAAGATCAGAACTGAGCCTGAGACCAGCACCATTTAAAGCCTATTTAAGTGACATTTCTAAAACATTAAGTGAGGTATTTATATGGAGTGCATGTGCAGATACCTTCTGTGAGGCTAAATACTCCATGCCACGGGCTACTTGATAAGTGCAGGACACCAGATCTTTGAAGGTGAGGGGCTCATCTGAAACTCGGGCTATATCGTATGAGTACTCCATTCCCGGGGGCCGCCGGGCCCTCAAATACTCCCGAAGGTTTCCCTTAGATGCATACTCTACTATGACATATAACGGACCTGTAAAAAAGAGAGAGAGACAGACTGTCATCCCACTGTCATTTATACAGGTGAGAGCTTAAAGGAATAGTTTACCCAAAAATGAAAATTGTGTCATCATTTACTCACCCTCATGTTATTGCAAACCTGTGTGCATTGCTTTCTTATGTGGAGCACAAAAGAATCAGTTTTGAAGAATGTTGGTAACCAAGTGGTTTCTGGTAGCCATGGACTTTCATAGTAATTAGTTTTGTTTTTTCCTTACTATGGAAGTCAATGGCTGCCGGCAACTTTTTGGTTACCAACTAACTTCAAAATATCTTTGGAAAAACATACCGGTTTGGAACAACTTGAGGGTGAGTAAACGATGACAGAGTTAAATTTTTGGGTGAACTATCTCTTTAAAATGCATGAGATTTCCACTCACCGTCCTGTGTGCACGCTCCCAACAGGTTGATGATGTTCTTGTGCCGGCCAATCATCTTCATCATCTCCATCTCTGACACCAGGTCAGAAAGATCTTTCTCTGTTGCATCATCTAGAAAGGTTCAAAATAAAACACAAAATAAACATAGTGTTCATTGTGCCCACTCAACCAAATGTAATCTGCTTTTTTAGGAAAAATCCTAAATAAATCCTGTTAGTTCTTCCTGATTCCTGCTCACTACACTGTAAAAGTGCAAAAAACTGTAGCATAATATTCATATATATGCACATTATACATCATGCAATAGTAGTATGAGTGGTACGTTAGTATGCCATACATGCCAACGCATCCTATATGAGTAGATTGGCTGGATTGGCTGTCTGTGTCCCAGTGTAACTGTCTGTGTGGTTTAGTGTTACACTGAAGAGCCGCGCTCTTACACAGCTCTCCTTTCATTGCCTCACAATTAAAAAGCGTTTCTTCCATTTAGAGTAATTACCTTAGAGACAGTCGCCTTTTCATTATCTGCCTGCTGATCACTGGAGCGAACCTGACACAATCCACTAACCACCATTCCTGTCTTATCTTACTCCAGTTTCTTCTGCTAAGAATGCTGTGCACTCTTCCTTCCATACCAGATTCATCAACGTTTCAAGACCTTCTCTAAAAATGGGGTTTTTCTGAATTCTCTTGGATACATTACAGTGGCAAAAAAAACCCCGTTACGTTAGTATTATAAATATACTTTTACATTATTTATTAATATT
>NW_015557379.1:1131310-1132815 GCF_001515605.1 Sinocyclocheilus anshuiensis | reverse complement strand
TTTTCAGTTGTAACAATTTTGTACTTCAACTTAAATTTATTTCAGTTAGTTGCCAGAGCAACGTTTCTTTTCTTTTTTTTTTCGGTTTAAGTTTTTCATCTGGTATTTATAATTTGAGTTACCAAAAAAGATATTTCATAGTTTTCCAACACTGCCGCTTAAAAGAATATTACATCTAAAAATGAAAATTCAGAGATTTACGAAAATATTTTGAACAGCCACACAACTGTCCACACAATGAAAATCAGTAGGGGGTTTTTCTGAATTCTCTTGGATACATTACAGTGGCAAAAAAAAACCCGTTACTTTAGTATTATAAATATACTTTTACATTATTTATTAATATTTTAACCTAGCTTATATTTTTATTATCATTTTTAATTTTAGTTTATATTTTATTCGTTTGGTTATGTGCTTTTGTCATTTTTATTATTTTATTATATTTCTATAAATCTTTAAATTTTTATTATAAACTTCAGTTTTCATTTTTTGAGCTTTAGTTGTTTTAGTTGTGCTGCTGTAGAAAACGCAAGGCGTTTTCAGATTTATCCACTCTGGGACCTGGTTTCAAAAAATATCGGTTTCACTCTCCCAAAACGCCGGATCCGTCCGGACGAAACGCCTATACGATACAAAATGTATGCGTATACAGCTAAACGCGTCTCCGTGTGGACGGGGCCTAAAACAACACTGGACCTGATTTACTTTCACTGTATGGACAAAAAACACCAAGATATTCTTAATAAAATCTTCTTTTGTGTTTCACTGAAGAAAGAAATGAAAATGGATTTGGAACAGCATCAGTAAATAATGCCAGAGCGTTAATTCTTAGGTGAACTTTCCCTTTAAGTTTCTAAATGTTTTTAGTCTTGGGCCAGTAATTAAGCCAGGTGTAAGCGGTGAACGTGCTCTTGTTTCAAGTGTTTTCTCCGCTGCAGCCCTGCCCCCTCGGCCCTCTCAACATCCTTTAAAACTTCTTTTGAGCTGCTGGCTCCCTCCCCCACTCTCTTCTCTTTCTTTCAGTGTGAGGGTCTTTCTTTGTGCAGGTGAAGAGCGAGAGCCGTGCAGCTGGTGAGCACCGGGTCAGCTATGTGGCCTCTTGACCCGAGCTCTACCAACATCACTCGGCACCAACAAATAACCCCGCGCAGGGCCCTACAGTCAAGACCTCCTCTCCCACTTTCTCCCTTTCTCAGCATATGCACATTCTCAGATCATAACAATACCTTCACTAAAATTTGCACCCAACTGAAACACTCTTAGCTTATGTGAAGTAGTTTTTTCATTTTTGCGACTGGACTGATTAGGGAGAGGCCATTATATCTGCCAGAACAATTAATCGCCTGATATTTGGCCAATTTGAGATAAATGTGCCCAGAAGCGTCCATTCCAAAAACCCTCAAAATAGATATTAATGATAAAATTCACATTTATTTATATGATAATTATTATTATATAATATTTATATAATATAATAATATTATTATATAATATTTATATAATAT
>NW_015557379.1:1075568-1130159 GCF_001515605.1 Sinocyclocheilus anshuiensis | reverse complement strand
ATATTTATATAATATATATAATTATATATTTATATATATATATATATATATATATATATACACAATATAAATAAATAACTGTACAATTTTAAAATAAAAATATTTATAATATCAAAATTCATATAAATAACAATCCATATGAATTTAATTTATTCAATACAAATGTAAAGTAATACATTTATGTAATTTAATATATTGATGTGTGTGTGTATAAATTATAGATATAAATATTGATACATATTATTTTAATTAATATTATGTTATGTTATGTTATGATGTTATGTTATGTTATGTTATGTTATGTTATGTTATGTTATATAGTTTCCTAGTGTTGCTGGGATCATAACACACTGCTGTTTTTATTGAAAATGTTCCATCTTTTCACTGATATTTTAGTCTCATAGGGTCCATATGACAATATTATTCTGTCTGCATTGTACTCTGCATGTCCGTCTGTTGTTTTTGCCAGATTTCTTTAGCTGTTTTAGCAACTGCCTTGGCTGGGCAGGTAGACATTATTAGAGCTTTCTTGACATGTTTGCATCCCTTCATCTCGAACTCTTTGCTTTTCTTCGAACACTCCACTCTGTCTTCTGCATAAAACAGTCTAAAACCTCCAGTCTGTTGTTCTGTAGAATATCACATGTGAATTTTATCTGTCTGCTGAGCTGGTGTGATTTGTAGCTTGTATCTGCCGGGCTTTGATCTTTCACTCGAGTACTATCCGTATATGAACCAGTCGTTTTGTGATTCACAACATCAGAGAAGTAGCTCCCTTGTAAAAAGCATTTCGAACCATTTGAAAGGTGACGCCCACATCAATTTATGAGCTGATGAGGTTAAAAGTCAAGTAATTCCCACCATCCTACATCTGATGAAGCCATTAGTGGTGAAATGTTTCGAAAAAATTCAAATAAATGCAAAAAATGGACCAGTTACACAGAGTTGCAAAGACCTACATGATTAAAACCCTTCAGACCCTGTTAACATGCAAGTAAACTAAGGCTAAATGTTGATTTAGGACACGCACCACAGTACAGTTTTACTCACATGGAAACTAATCCATAAATATTTACCTTTCAGCATCTTGACAGCCACCGTCACGGCCTCTTTAGGTTTGTCCTTGTCGATGCCCAGAGCTTCAGCCATCACAACCTGCCCAAAGCAGCCCTCGCCAAGCGGTTTACCCAGAGTTAACCTGTACAAACAAACACCAAAAAACACAAACATTACAGAGAAACCCAAAGCTCTTGACAGGCAATATTTATGCCCATTTGCATGAGCATTTCAATCCATCCAGACAGACCTTTTCAGTCTCCAGATGCGATTATGATGCCAAAAAAATGCTGTCTAGTTTGGAAACATGTTGCATTAGCGACATCTAACCGTATATCAGAGTTGCAAGTGCGCGTGTTGTGTTTACTTAACTCGTAGGTGTTAAGTGGATGCCCTTTGCCTTCCATTGCAAAGCTTACATTAGACATTAGCGAGTGTGACAGCCGAATGTCTGGCTGGGAGATCTAGAGTTACAGTCCTCTGGGGTGAGCAACAATATGCCTTTGGGGATTTACAGACTTTCTTAAAGTGTGCAAGAGAAGGCCAGATACTGGGGTTAACGCTTGACTAGCGCGCTCTGGTCAAGTGCAAAAAAAGATTAGAGCATGTTTCAGGAGAGTGTTGTAACGTATACATCAGTTAAGAGACTCCCACCTTTTTAAAGGGCTAAAATTTAGTACATTTATATATATAAAGCAATATATAATTTTCACATATGTGACCCTGGACCACAAAACCAGTCTTAAGTCCCATTTTAGGTAGGCGTGGTTGACTTAACTTTTATAAAGAATATCTCTTTGGATTTGAGACTTTAGTCTTTGCAACTTTACAGATCTTCTTTATGCACCAGCTTGTAAGAGAAAAAAGAGAAAGGAAAAATTTAAATCGCATCATATGACCCCTTTAAGCCAAAAATCATTAGGATATTAAGTAAATTAAGTAAAATTCATGGATCATGTTCCATGAAGATATTTTGTAAATGTCCTACTGTAAATATATCAAAACTTAATTTTTGATTAGTAATATGCATTGCTAAGGACTTCATTTGGACAGCTTTAAAGGACGATTTTCTCACTATTTTTATTTTTTTGCACCCTCAGATTCCAGATTTTCAAATAGTTGTATCTCGGACAAATATCCTGACAAACCATACATCAATGGAAATCTTATTTATTCAGCTTTCAGATGATGTATAAATCTCAATTTCAAACAATTGACCCGTATGATTGGTTTTGTGGTCCATGGTAACATATGTATATTATCTGGGTAGATCAAGATATACATTTATAACATATATAACATTTCCATAGTAATATTTGTACATGTACACATGTTAATATTATCTATATAATAATTTTTTGAATGTGGTATATGTAGCAACCATATATACTGTATATATATATATAATATGTATGTTTATATATGTTTTTGAAATCAATTAGAATGTATATACATAATACTTCAATAATCTTGTTTATTCATAACTTCGAAAATAAATTATATTACAGAGCATAAAACAAAATGAAAATAATTTATTTTATTTATGGACCAACTCTCCTTTTCAGAACAGCTCAAAAATCATCTTAATTTCATCAAATGAGCTTTTGGGAACTTTTTTCAGCTAATTTGTCCCTTAATTAGCCCTAGTTTGGAAACAAACCCACCCTCAAACATTAAAACACCATCACACACACTTCATCTTCATCGCTCATGATAACTGTGACATTCAACCTCTTGCCCTGCCAGTGGCCCTCAGTCAACCTTTGATTGGCAGGAGCTGGGGTCTGTCCCCGGCCCCCTGCAGCACTGGGCTATGTAAACATTCACACCCGCACTTGGGCCCGGGGCCGATCTGAGGCTGTGATAACACAATCCCCCTCTGTGCTGTACGGTCAATGGCGGCCTCTGTCTACTCCAGCCCACCACAGATAATCAACGTTATGTTTATCCTACATGCCGACCGCAAATGTTAACATTCCACAGTTTTCAGCCCAGCATGCGCCCTGGGGCACATCATGCAGGGATGAAGACAGCAGTCCAAAAAAAATAAAATAAAAAAAAACTTAGCTTAAACTTTGTGCTGATAATGAATGAATGAATAAATAAATATTTATGTCTAATGTATATGTATTAGTTGTATGTAATATATTAAGTAATTAATATATAAGCAATTTTATAATAAATGGTATCATGAATAATTAAAATAATTATTTTATTTTATAATAAAATTAATTAGTTTTTTTTTAATTAACTGTATATGACAGTACTGTTAAAAAAATTTTAGAAATTGATTTTGAAAAACCTAGAATTTATATGTTTCCAGTAAAGCTTATCAAAATATTATGTACAGTAAAACGACATTATTATTATTTATTATTATTTATGATATTTAATAATAATTAAAAACAATTGCAAATTAATTGGAAAAACATTCATTCTTCCAGTAAAATCAGTTATCAAAATATTATGTACAGTAAAATACAGTAATTTATAATATATTAAATATTTTATATAATAAAAATATTTATAAATGTACATACAAGACTGATCATTTCAAAACATCTAGAATCAATATGATTCCAGTAAAATCGGTTATGAAAGCATTATGCACAGTAAAAAAGACAAATAACTGTATAGTATTTTTGAAACAATAACAATTCACTACAGTTTTAATTTCATGGGAAGAGATTTATTCAGAACGAATCTGCTGCGTGGTTCGGAGGTTAGATATATGAATCAACGGGACGGGACATAAGCTAACAAACACTTGCTGCACGTCGCATAAAACGTTAAAAAATGTCAATATGTGGGAGTAAGAGAAGAGCAGACATATGGATAAATCTGACGACGCAAGAGAGAACTCAATTCGGTCCGGTTTTCTGAATGCAGACACTGAAGCACACACACACAGAAAGCGCGTCTCACTAGTACTAGCGAGTACTCTTTCGCGTCGCATGAACGGTGAATTACACACAAAATGATGTCGAATTGTCCGTTTTGACGAGTATTCACGTAAACACAGTTGATTACGTCTTAAGTGAACATAAACAACACAAAGGCATGTTGTGTGTCACAGCAGTTAAATCGGTGTCTATCATGATAAAACCTTAATATCAAACCTATCTAATGAGTTTGGAAATTTTAGAGAAATGCTTAATAAATGCACTGCAACTAAACCCATTCGATTTTAGCCGACTAAATTGACTGTAGATTTAGTCGACTAAAATCTTATGATATTTAGTCGACTAAAACTAAAAACAATTCAGATGACTAAAATATGACTAAAACTAAATGGCATTTAAGTCAAAAGACTATGACTAAAACTAAATAATAATTTGCTGTCAAAATGAACACTGATTCACTATTTACTGTTATGAATTGAAAAATGTAGGCCCTGAATATTATCTACTTTCAATATTAGAAATGTAAAAAAAAAAAAAAAAAAGAGAGAGAGAGAGAGAGAGAAAGACAATACGGGCAATATTGATATGGTTGCCGGTTGAATACATTTCTTGTTGGAAAGTTTTCTAACAAAATCTTTTCTTCCGTAAGTCTTGCGCTCCTTACAAAAACACGTCTTAGCTTGTCTGCCCAAAGGCAACAATTCCTTTAGTGGGTGTGAAGTCAAAAATATAATTAACATTACTGGCCATTAGTTGTGAACATGTAAGGGCTGTTATCCACTAAATCATGAACAGCTTAATCCAGCAAAAACTGAGCAACTCCACCTGCACTTGTTGGGTTTCAACCATTAATTTAATAAATAAAACTTAGTTCGAGTTTGGAGTTGAATAATAGCATGTTACACTGCTTACAAATCATCCTTGAGACAATCAAAGTACAAACAGACTCCTATTTAACCACCATTTTTGTTACAGATTGCTTAAACAGGCCTTCTTAGTCATTAATTAGGAATCTGTAATGTTTTGGCAACACCACGATAGTAGATCCATTGTAAAACATCCGAGAGTCTGAGTTTCTCTCATTAGTCACACGATCAATCGAGGTCACAGTGTCAGAAGAGAATATGTGAGGCTAACAGAAAGTTATCTGGTAGCCACTTGTATATTCCATTATATAATGAGAAAAATGTGTGTTTGGTTTCTCTAAGAATAATAACGGCTACCGAACAGAGGCCTGTGTTGCGTTATGAATGATTGATTGTACATTGCGCCAGCATAAGTCACAGGTTAATAATTAGACATAATGGGATTGTAAGCGTATAAGGAAATTAGCTTCACATCACAATGATTTACAAGTGGAAAAATGCAAGATTATGCTTTGAAGTGACAAATGCGAAACACGACTCACTCTAGAAACTGCGATGACTGACACCATGGTAACAATAGCAACTTTTTACCGTCATGCACGTTTAGTATCCGCTATTTTTAACCAATGAAATATGACAGCAACCAAAGACTCGTTATGTTCAGTGATTTTAACTAAACCACCGTTGAGTTTTGTTTATATTTGGAAGGTTATAGGGTTGCCATGTCCACTTATTATTAAGCATCTTTGGGCTCGGATCTTTACGCAATCCAGTTTATGTTAATACAGTAGGCAGATCGCTATATTTTGGTTTGTGGCTTATTCTCAAGATATCGCGTTTGGATTGAGTTAATTATGGGCTTGTTTTTATTTGTCGCTTTTTTCTAGCAAGATCTGGCAAAACTAATGAGTCAAAGCATACACTGTGATTTCTTGCACCTCAAATACCGAAAAAAAAAACACAACTCTGAAACGCGTTTAAATACATCATTATAAAACGGATAGTTCCGGTCCTTGATTCTGATTGGTTGAGGCGCGTTCGAAGCTGTTGTAAATTACTCTACAAATGTACACATTTGTTTACGTTTGTCTGCTGCTTGGCAACCACTTTGTTGGAACCACAACTGTTTCTGAGGAACTACATTGTTTGGTGGAAGAATACTGTTTTTATTAATATCATTACACGTTATTTGCTCTGTTTTATTTTGTGAAACCTAACTACGAATATGGAATAACCGTTTTATAAAAGCAATAAGCCCCGTGAAGCCGTGGTTTACTCCGCTTTACGTCGTGCCTAACAACGCCCCTTAGCTTTTATAAATTCACTGTAAACCGCGGCTTCTTGGGGCTTATTGCTTTATTAACAACCAGTTGTTCGGTTGGTTTCGTACACACTGTATAGAATTTCCATAAATGCAGCTGTCACTACCTACATTTTTTTCAGGAGTCAATTCGGTTGGAGAATGCGGTTGTCACTCCCGTAAAAAGGTTAAGGCTAGATGGTATACAGATTCGTATATTGGGCATGCGCACATCAATATAGCGTAATTTTTTGTCACACGGTACAATGATAATTACTGTTTTTTCATTATTGTAAGGGGTAGGTTTAGGGTTGGGGTAGGTGTAGACATTAATAAAACACAATCTAATAGGTAGAAAATTAAATTTATTGTTAGCTTCCGGTTTTAGCTGTATCCCTTCTAGCCACAACCCCGTAAAAAACTGAACTGTGTGTACAGAACAGGATTAAGCACTAGAAGGTGAACTGACAACCGAATTTAGCTGCAGTGTGTATGTGGGATTCATGAACCTGGCTAAAATTGCTCACTTGTCTCTGGAGAACTCCCAGCGCGGGTCCTCAGGGAGGTCGTACTCTGGGATGGGGTCGTCGTGGGCGGAGCTACGGCGAGTGGTGATCCTGACCAATGGTGTGCTAGAGCTCATGGAGGAGCTGGAGTCAGACGACACCTGTAAGGGGAAAGATGGATGGCTGATCACCTGAGTCTTGAAGACAGCACCAAACATTATTAACACCTACATGTGTGTTTGTGATTGTGTGCATTTAGCAGCTCAACATTATCAATACAGGAAGCTGTGACTTACATGATACAAATAATAGCACAAAATATAGGGTAAGGTATCAGGCTTAATTGAAGTTACCTACACCTAAAAGCCATGCATTTTTAATTCATAAACTTTTTTTTTTTAGGTTTTATAATGCATCATAAATTTGCTCAAAATGTAATGGTTTCAAAGAATGTTTCCAACTTACCACCATATAGCACACCTTCAACTTCTCAACAAAAAAACTTGACATGTTATTCAAAAATTTACAACAAAGGCACTGCTGTACAAAACTAAAATTTACAAACTTTTTTTTAAATATTTGATCTAGAATAATAGAACAGTTGTTCTTAAGGGGGTCTGAATACTTTCCGTACCCACTGTATATACATATATGAACAACTGTTCTATTATTCTATTATTCACATTCATAAAGTAGATTATATGTAAAAATATATATTTTATATATAAAGTTATAATCAAAAATATAAATTATAAATAAATTATAAGAAATAATAAATTATAAATATAAAAGTCACTTAGAATAGAATTATCTTCTCTATTATCTCAGTCTCAGTTATCTTTATATAATACATGATATGCATCTTAATCATGTAAAAGTCAACATGTTATACCAATAATTGAGATTATATTTTAAAATATATTTATATATAACAAATATATTATAGAAATCATTATATATAAAATGTATACAATAAAAGATATCATATATAAAATTTAAATATAAAAAGTCATATTATGCAATTATCTTCTCAATTATCTATGGCTCAGTTATCTTCATACAATAAATTGCATTAAAATATCATGATTTATTATACATAAAAAGAAATTTAAATATTACATAAAAAAAACATGATTGGATGATTTGAAGAATCATTTATGTCCGTAGCACAAATGTCCAAAACAAGTTAGATGCCAAAATGCAATACAAAATAAGAGGCTGGTTCGAATCACTAAGCATAAACTTGCCTTAGAAACCCCGACTAATTTCATAATTCAAAGATAAATAATTTTTATATTAGTGTGTGTATGCAGGTGTGTATAAGATCTCTAGAACTCTTTATCTACTTTCTGTTACCTGGCGGCGCAGAGGGATCTGTTTGGTCAGCTTGTGCACTGCCGGCTGACTCCCGAAATCAGGCTTCTTAGCCGACGTCCTCATTCGACAAACCACCACGATCACCACCATACAGGCGATGAGAAAGACGCCTATGCAGTAGATGGCGATCTCCACATAGTCTGGAGGATAGTCCTTCTCGAGGGTGTCTGGCTCAGCTGTAGAGCGGCGAGAAGGATCAGAAAGAAGTGAGGCGGCAAGCTAAGAAGGATTTAAGACACTCCTCAAGTCATACAGCCGAGGAATAATGCACCAGAAACCTTAATGTTGGACACGGCACAGTTTTAAGATGGTTATGAAGGACATTAAGGTTTTCAGGAGAACAGGAGAGGAAAAGATGAAGGTGACTAAAGAATTACAAGATGAACCAACACACACACACTTGACATATTGATCAATTTCAAACTATTAAATGTTCTACAAAGTAGTAAGATGGATATTTTATTTAGATGTTCCTCATGCTTAGCTCAGAAAACGCTTCATTTAATTATGACAGAATTTTCATTTTTGGGTGAACTAACCCTTTAAGTAAGAGCTATAAAACGAATTTGAAGGTTGGAGTTCATATTAAGACACGTGAGCTTTCTGGTGTCTTAGCAGAAAAATCTGAGACTTAAGCCTCAATTTGATCTCAGTTTAATAATTGAGATATTAAAGAGATCTCCTTGGTGATCTTTCTTTCCATCATAGCATATTTCCTGACATTCAATGGCCCCTGCAAACATACACACGCTCACAAAATGGTTTACATATGACCACAGTATTGAAGTACTTCCTGACACTTGAGGTCTTTCAGAAATGCACACTTCATGGATACGATCACACACACACACACACCGCACGCACACACAGTGACTTCCATCTGTCTGACCGCAGACCAGTAAGTGGTGCCGTTTGCGGTCAAAAATTTGGTCTGTTTCCTGGTCAGGATGTAGTGAGGTGCACACTGTTGCATTATGCATGTTAGCATGCACACAGGATGCTGTCTTGTGCATGACGACAGATAGCCTTTGTTTTCATAAAACTATGTTGAATTCACTAATATTCAGTTAAACCCGTCCAAATTTTAAAAAAAATGTACCAAAAGATCTAAACCTTTCTGTTCTAAATCACACTCAAAAACACACACAGGCACAGACACAGAGGTTGTGAAGTGGCTCTAATAACTAAGAAAGTCCAGCATGTGAGAAGGTAAGCAAATCGTGAGACTTTCTTTAGAGAACAAAGCAGTTATTAGAGCTGAAATGGAAAAAGACTTTGAAACATATAGGACATATTTTATCATCATTAACACCCTCATGTCATTTTAAACCCATCTGACGTTCGTTCGTCAACAAAACATTGCTTGTTTTTGTACAATATGGTGACCATACGGTTCTTAAGACTCATGCACTATAGTCTTACGATTTTTTTTTGTGTGCAGTTTTGTGCAAAGAACAGGCTACTGAACAAATTCTCATCTCCCATTCGCAATTTAACAAATTCTTTGATATATCTGGACATTTTTTCATTTGTTGTTATACAGAAAGTCAGTCAAACTTTAAAACAACATGAAGGTGAGTAAATAATGACAGAATTGTAATTTTAGACTAACTATTCCATCAAAACACGTCTTTCCAAACATGCAACCATTAAATGTTAGTTGGGAAGAGAAAATTGAAAATAATAGGGATCTCGAGACACTTGGGTGCAGTTTTATTTTGTATATTTGTATATTTTATTTTAATTTTATTATATATATATAAACAGTGCAGACATTTAAAAATGACAAAAACACAATACAATTACTAAAACAAACTAAAATTAAACAGAAAATATAAAAATGATATTTGTTTGATAAAAACACATTTTTATCAATTATTAATACATTTATAAATAATTTTTTAGATCTGTAATTTCAGTGTGCGGACATTTTTTTCTTTGCGAAATATTACCAACTCTAATAGCATATCTAGTAGAGCTGGGACATTAAATCGATGCAGAATCATTTCTCGATTCGCGATGCATCGTCTTATTGTCACAGCCCTAGAGGTTGGCATATTCTAATGCTCACGAAGAAGAGCGCTTGTGCGTTCGGCTGAGTAATGTAAGTGGTTAAATGTACTTGCACATCGGCTTTTCTGCTTTTATGATGCGAGATTAATGTAAACACAGCCCACTGTGAACATCCTTGTAATTTGCTTCAACCTTTTCGAACTTTATTAATGATTATTTTAGGTTCAAATGGTGCGTGTGTAAGGAACTGGAAGCAAGCAGAATATAGCTATTTCTAAAGCATGCAGCGCCATCTGCTGTTAAAAACTAAGCTCAGAATCGATTCAAGAGAGAATCGCGATGCCTTCGGAAAATCTCAGAATCGATGCAGAATCATTTCTCGATTCGCGATGCATCGATTTATTATCCCAGCCCTAATATCTAGTATAATGCTACTAAAACAAGCACTGCTGAGCACCGTCCCAAGTTCCTCTTGTTCCCTCTCAAAGACCAATGGTGTGATATCAACCAACGTGGCTTCGACATAAAGGAGGCGTAGGTACGGAAGCAGTAGAGGACGAGTGTATACCTGGAAGCACCGTCAACCAAGCAGTGTGATAGGAGATCCCAATAGAGTTACCCGCCAAGCACGTATACTCGCCCGCATCCTCGAAAGTTACATTAGGCAGGTAGAGCACCTCGATCTCTTTGTCCGTAGTGTTCACACCTGCCGTCTGAGAGAAACAAAGCAGGAAACGCAGGAGAAGAGGAAGACGGGAGGGAGATACAAGAATGGATGGAAGAAAGAAAAGAAAAGAAACAAATCAGACCCATAATACCAAGAAGAGAAAAGGAGATGTTCAATGTTGTACTTCCCATCTACGCATTACAGAGATGGTAGATGTTCCACTTCAGGAGAGAGGATCGTCAAATAGGAAGGGCAGGATAAAATCGTAAAATAAATGTAGATCTAAACGAAGGCCGAAATCTCTGTACCCAACACAGGTGAACCCACCAGATCCTCAAGGGTTCATGCAAACACAAGTGAAGAAACATGGAAAACAAGCCGCTGCCTTTTCGCCAAGAAAGTACTGAAGAAAAGCGATAAATCAAAGGGGAAAAAGTAGGAGGGAAACTTGACACAGAACAGAAGGCAGGAAGGCAGTGGCAATGACAGACCAAAGGCTTGTTTCCATGGCTGATTGGGCACCAGGAAAGATCCACCAAAAAATAAGAAAAACACCAGACCACACCACACCGGCTCAGCGAAAATCTCAGGATCACCACGACGACAAAAAAACAACCCAAAACACCAGCAGTGGGGAAGGGGACGCCGAGGGATCGACATCTCGGTCTCGTTTTTACCTGGTAGGACAGTGAGCCAACCGGACTGGCTGACCTGACCGATATAATTGGACACTTGGCACGTATATTCACCAGAGTCCTCTTCCGTGACGTTGGTGAGCATGAGCACTTCCACGTCCGAGCTGTTTATGCCCGAACGCTACGGGGCGCCGCAACAAGGGACAAAAACACACATATGGGAACTTACTCTTTAGGAGAGCAGAAAAGGAGGCAGCACCACCCGTTACATGGAATAAGATATATGAGAATATCTCCTGCAAGAATAAAGTGTTTTTGCATCTTCTCATTCTTTCTAAAAGAAATCAACTGCATCAAAACATGCATGTTCCCCAAAATGCAAGGATAAAATACATGGAAAAAAAGAGGCCTATACAGCCAAAATGAAAACCAAGCCTACCTTCAACACCCGGACATAAGGGAGTCCATCAGGACCGTAACGGCTGCCGTTCTTCACAATGTGCTGCAGCCACTGGATGTGAGGTTGAGCGTCACTGTAAACTTTGCAGACGAACTTAGCGTCCTCTCCGACTTGCACAGTGACGTTGGCTGGAAGGCCTGCCTGAAGAATGGGCCGGTGAGGAGAACGTTCTGACAGAAAGGAAGAAGAATGTGCATTATTATATTAATGTTTACCAAGGACACTACTGTTTCGGTCTGTAAGGTCTTTTTGAATGAAGTTTTATCTTCACAAAGGCTGCATTTATATGCTCAAAATTACAGAAAAATCAAGATTATGAAATATTATTGCTATTTAAAATAACTGTTTTCTATTTAAATATATTTTAAAATGCAATTTATTCCAGTGATGCAAAACTGAATTTTCAGCATCATTACTCTATTGACGCATGATCCTTCAGAAATCATTCTAATATGTTGATTCGCTGCTCATTTCTTATTATTATCAATGTTGAAAATGCTTAATATTTTTTTTATTTTGTGGAAACTAGCCCAATCTGCATGGTAAGACAGTGAAACTATATGCGAACATACAGTGTTCAGATCACCACACCTACCGTCCTATTAGGCTGCTGTCACAAAACAGAGGCTGTTGCGTTATCTCTGCTGATAAGGACTGAACAAACAGATGAAGAAAGGCAAAGTGGGGGGGACAATAAGACAGATGTACAGTGTCCACCATATATCAGCGGCAGTTCCTGCAGCGTTGGCGTATCAGAAACCTTCATTTCATTTCCTTTTTCCCCTTAGAAATGATCATACAAAATAAGAATGCTGTGATTTTTTGTTTTCCAAAAGCCACAATAATGAGCAAACTAGTTTTGAGTAGTTAATACATGTGAAGTTTGTGAGCAGCTAAGTTTCCTATTATTTGAAAAAACTGACTGTTTATAAGGACACACAATTTTCAGTGTTACTTTAGTATAATTTTATTTTTTATTAAAGGGGTCATATATGTCTTTTTACACGTTGCGTTGCATCGCGCCGTGTAAACATAAAACCATGTCTGCATCTGCGATCGGAGAAACAACAAACAACAAACACTACTCTACACTGCTCAAAACTCACGTTTGAATCCTCAGTGGCAAATCCTTTAAATATGAAAGTGTACTTACAGGCTTTGAGTCAGCATTATTTGTCAGAACACCGGCATTGCAGGCTATACTCTCCCAGGAAACAGTGCTCATCCTCCGTAAAATGCGTTGCTCACATCTGAAACAGCTTGTAGCACTCCAAAGAGAAAGGAAAACTTGAAATCGCATTATATGAACTAGGGCTGGGCGATTTGGCAAAACATCTCGATTTTTCCAAAATATTTGACCGATTCTCGATTTTTTTACTAGTCAACTTGAAAATGTGACTACAACATGATTCAAGTAAATTTTTCTTTATTAACCCTCTAGTTAAACAAAACATTCTATTCCAAGTGCACCACACATGATGTAAATGTCAAACAAATCACTTGTTAAATATCTTTGCAGAAAAGATGCATGAACTACAATTACATATTGTACAAACTTGTCTTAGACATATTATGTGTTCAGAAATAATATGATGAAAATGCTTTAAAAAAATCTCAAAAGTCAAGGTAATTCAAATTCAAAATGACTGAAGGCATAACACCAGTAGACTATTATTAACTATAAATGTTCTTTAAAAACAACAGCAGCTTTCAGCCTGTCACCATGACGCAAACATGAAATATCAGACATACAGTAGTAGTTCTTTACAGGTTTTTTATTCGATTGCGCTGCTTTTCCATTGTTTTTTCTATGTAAACATGGATGTGTTTGACTGTTGCGCTTGCGTCTCTTGCAGCGTCTCATGCATGAAACGCCATTCTAAAAACACTGCGCTCAAGTTAAAAGAAGTTCACTCCCATCTTCTTGCATGTTTTACCTATTCCACTGCCCGCGTCACATCTTTGGCAACACAAAACCGCATTCTGTGTGAATGGCGCTTAGCTCTATATTTATGGTCCTTCACAGAGCGCGTCACACGTGAGCGGTTAATCACATGCGCCGACATGCATTTGAATCGTTCTTTTCTCTTTACTGTTAACACCGGCATATTGTCAAAGTGTCTAATTCTAACATTTGGTAATATTTCTATTCAAAATCGCGATTCCTCGATTTCTAAAAAATTAAATCGTGGCAAAGCAATAAATTGGAATTAATCGATTAAATCGGGAAAATCGCCCAGCCCTAATATGAACCCTTTAATAGTTCGAGTTTTTATGTTAATTTTTTTATTTTAATTTTAGTAATTTTTATTAGTTTTTGTTTTTAAAATATGCCTATCATTTTTTTTATTAATTTTTATTGCAGTTTTAGTTTTATATATTTTGGTACATTAAGTTAAACTTGGCAACTAAATAAAATAAAATAAAATAAAATGTTCAGTTATTTTTTCAGGTAATTATTTTATTTCAAGTAACAATTTATTTATTTGTATCATTATTTTTTAATGGTTGTAGTTTTAAATTAACTATAATAACCCTGCTTTGGTTACAGTTAGAACTACTGCATCACGTTTTCCAAAGAAAAAGGGGGGGAAAAAAATCACAAACTAAACAGACTAAACCACATTACAAACACACACCTCATTGTCTTCACAACACAACATTACTCTTGCCCTGTAATTGTGACACGTCTCCTGGTTACCCCGAAATACACACACACACAGGCATGATGTCACACAGGAGATGTGGAGAGGTCAACCTTCACAGACATGCAGGGAAGGTTTGTGGGGGAATTAAGAGGATTTAGGACTGAGGGGCACAAGAGGGGGCACAAGAAAAGCTCAAAACAATGGTGCAAAGCAGAAACAGAGAGCAAAAGAAAGAGGGGTTGGGGTCAAGGGATGCAGAGGATAAAGGATGCCCAACAGATGGGCAGTGAAAAGAAAAGACAGACAGATGAAGAAGAACAGATGAGAAACAAAAAGGTGGAGAGACAAACTTTGCTGACACACAAAGATCTAAACCTTACAAAATCTCCACGTCTGGCAGAAAGTCTTCCTTTGGAGATGCTAGCAAGTATTTTAAACTGATTGTGTTTAGGGTTGGCTATCGAGAACTGGTTCCAAATTTCCAAGACTGGAGGATTTGATAAGACAAGCAATTACAATTCAGCTTATCGATTCATGTGTGTGCATTTTATTGTGATTTTCAACAATTTAAGCATAAGAAGATGCAAAAGGAAACTCAATCTGGCACTTGCCCGCATTTTCTCCAAAGCATGCGCACAAAAAGCAGCTTCATATAGTGTGTGAATTCTGAACTTTCTTTCGCATTGTCTTGTACTTAGACAAATACACAGAATAACGTTAAAATATCCTTGTAAACACAGTAGGTTTTGTCTTAAGTGAACGCAAGAAGCATTTAAACTGAAAATTCATGTGTAGAATTATATTGGATTGGTGCATTAGGTCTTAAAGTGACAGCAGCGTAATATTCCTGCAGTTGTTTGCGCCATTAATGTTTATCAAAGAACAAAAGAAAAAGAAAACTCACTGATCTTGACTGAATAACTTTTATAACTTCAATAGGGATAAATCTATATTTCATTTCTAAATAAACAATAGGGTTATTTTAAATTTGTTTTCTACTTCTGTACCTGAACTTTGTTCAGTTGTATTTATTTGTGCTGTTGCTAATTTGTTTATTTGCTTTTATTTTGTTACTGACTGTTTACTTGTTTTTAATGATGTTTGAAATCTATATTAGTTAGTCTAGTTGTTTTTGCTGTGGCATTTTTGGTAAAACAATAAGCAAAAGTTCATTATGCAAGTATTCTTTAGGCTGTTGATTTTTTTATGGTATTCAGTGGCAACAGAATGTTTTGCAAAAAAAAAACGGACTAAATATGTTTGATATCTAAATATTTAACTTCATTTTCTATACCTTATTGGAATCTAAACTGGTAATTGTGAAGAATCATAATCTCCAAACAGAATCAGAGTCGCTAAAATACAAACCCAACCATAATTGTGTCACGTTATTGCTTAATATTGCTTACTCAAGTTTGTTAGCCACTACCCTTACCAAACAACTTTCCAAAAACCCAACTGAAACCAGGTTGAAGGTCAGATCAGATCCTCCTCTAAAAACCCATTGAGTCAACCACAAGTTAAGCCAAGTGCCAGTCGCTCTCCCACATTCTCCACCAAATCACAGTCGATCAATTACATCATTAGCCAGGCATTTTCAGGCTGATCTGGCATCCTGAAGCAAGCCTGTTGAACTCTGGATAACCTGCTGACTTAGCATATGCGGACCAAAAACAGTCAGGGAGGGGTTGCTTGGGCTGCGGCACGGGATTGGTTGAGAGAGAAATCAGGGTGGAGATGAACTAAGGTACTGTGCCAACTAGGTCTGGGTGGTTTGAAAAGTCGATCAGTAGAGATATTGCTGTATGGTTTATTATGTGTTTATATGGCTATAAGTGCAGAGAACTACTTTATATTATTTACACATGAACAAGATTGAGGTAAAATGAGGTAAAAGCATGAAGTAATACAAGTCAAGATGAGGAAAAACTTATTAACTTTAGAATGTTTCATTGAATTTTATGACTTAAATTATTGTGATTTACCTCCAAACTCTAGTGCCAATGGTAGTGGATGGTGACCGGGCGTCCTGAACTCAAATATGTATATAATGTGAGCACAAATTAGTAGAAGAGGCTATTGTTGGAAGAGAACTACAGTAGAAGTTTCTGGAATCTGGCCGACATCCACAATAAATAGCGATAATTAGAGTCTTTTTGGCTCTTTTAAGTGTCAGCGCTTTGTACTTTGTCCAGCTCAGAAATGCAGGCCAGTTCAGACTGGCGCAACTTTCATTGACCTGTTCGAGGGGTCAGCGAGACTCCTATTCCGGCACAGGGAAAACGTTTTCTCTCTCCTGACCATCTTTTTCTCATCTTGTCATTTTCATAGACTTCCCAGGTAGGTTAGTCTGACATTAAAGTGAAAAATAACAGCATTATGCCTTCCTCTGCCTCTTTTCTCTCCTGCTTTCTCTGCGATGAGAGTATTAGACTGAGCCAGACACAAAAGGGCTTTACAGCCATGCAATACAACAGAAAAGAAAAACAGAGACCTTCTGAAAGACTGCTTTTACTTAACCCAAAACAGGGGCCCTAAATAGGGAGCATGTATATGTGTGTGAGAGCCTGGCGTGTCTGCGTTTTGTACATGTGTGCATGTTCTTGGGCGTGTGCATGCAAAAATATAGTTTGGTTCTGAGGTTTAGATGGGGCAGTTCTACTCAAACAATAAACTAGTGCAGACAGCTGTGAATTAAAAGGGCAGTTTCCCCCAAAAAATGAAAATTAAGCCTTCCAAGTATTTTAAAGCTGCATTATAGCTTAGACATGTGTACAATACAAACAAGAACACCATATATGGCTTTAGATGACTTGAAATATAGCTCGCATGTTATATTGAAGAGAAAATAAGTGGTCAATCAATACTAATTTTTAATGACTGGCAATGATTTGATAATATTTTAGTTTATCAAGGATGTATTAAATTCTTTAAAAGTGACAGTAAAGTCATTTTAAAGTTTTCTCTTTCAAATAAATGCTTTTTGAAACTTTCTATTCATCTAAGAAAATATATTTTTCACAAAGATATGAAGGTATATATAAGCACAACTGCTTTCAACATTGACAATAATTAGAAATGTTTCTTGAGCAGCAAATCAGCATATTAGAATCATTTCTGAAGGATCATGTGACTGAAGACTGGAGTAATGGTGCTGAAAATTCAGCTTTTCATCACAAGAATAAATTACATTTTAAAATATATTCAAATAGAAAACAGTTATTTTAAATTATAATAATATTTCACACACAAAAAAATATATATATACTGTACATATATATATATATATATATATACACACACAAACATATATAGATAGATAGACAGATAGATAGATGTAGATATATATATAGATATAGATATAAAATTTCCATATTAATGCTTAAATCAGTTTGCAAATCAGGTACGGCAGGCAAAATATCATCTGTCTTATCAGTCTGGCCAACATATAGATCTATCACTATGTAAATGATAACAAAATTTTCTTTCTTCTTTTTTTAATATACACTCACACTTTATTTGCTCTGCTGTCCACTCAAAGCTTACCCACAGTTCGTTGTTTACCAGTGTCCAAATCAAACAAGTATCTAAACTAGTGCTGGGCGGTATGACCAACTGGCGAAATCTTCCAACTGAACCATAGCTAAGGTTTATCCAAAAAAGTCGCTAGGTTTGTCAGTATGAATATTCTATGGAAAAAAGCCGCTAAAAGGGTCTGAAAGTTGCTAAATCTAGTGCTAAAGTAGCGCTCGTGTGTGTGAGACGCGGGAGCTGATGGCAGGGGGCGGTGGATATTTGTGGCGGTCAATGTGGATATTGTGGATGAGTTCTTCTGTGTCATCACGTTCTATTAGTTCTACAGCTTCAGTTTCGGAACTTTCACGCTTAGTAACACATACAGCTGTTCCCTCACAGTGTTGCATTCCGAACGTTGTTTTAATGACATGAACCGGTATTGCGGTATTTTAAAAATTCATATCATAACAAAAATAAACACCGGTATTCGGTATGAACCGGTATACCGCCCAGCACTAATCTAAACACATGTAAACAGCACTCACCTACTACATCCAGCGTGTAGGTGTGATTGATGGATCCGTAAGCGTTCTCCAGCAGGCAGGTGTAGTTTCCTTTATCAGAGGGGACGACGCTCTCCATGATTAGAGTCCAGTGCTGGAGTCGGAGCTGAGCAGGACAAATTAAAAAAAAAAACTTAGTAAAACAGAACACATTCAGAATAGTTTAGTCACTTGTTTATGCAATGTTCCCAGTTAACATAACCAAACACAGGTGGTTGTTTTTGTTATTCTCGAATTCATCTCAAATAAAACTCCAGGTTTAGTCAAGCGTCTATTATCCTCAATTTCACACCTGTGTGTGACGTCTTACAAAATGAAGGGCAAATCTGACAGCAGCACTGACAGAACTAACAAGAGAGAGAAAAATTGGCCTAGAAGACGAGGGTTTTTCGAGCAAGAGCACCATGGGAAAAGTAATATCGCCGTGCCGACAGACGAGTGAGCTCCCGCCCCCACCCCAGGAATGTAGCTCTCGTGACTGCAGGCCACAAAATCCAGCGTCTCTTCCATGGAGACTTTCACTCCACAACCCTCGGCCTTCTGAGACCCTTCAAATGACCACAAAATAAGGGTTCATCCACCTGAGGTACATGTTATCCATAAACCATAATCTCGCTTATTTTATGAAACATTTTAGGCTTATTATTGGGCTGGTCAGTACCTGGATGGGACACCTCCTGGGAAAACTATGTTGCTGCTGGAAGAGGGCTATATAAATGTAATGAATTATTATTATTATTATTATTATTATGACTAAATGAGATATTTTTCATGAAGATTTGTTTTGTATATTCTAAAATGCAACAATAATCATGGTTACAATAGTTAGGCTTCACTAAAACTAAAACCGTAAAAATACACTTTCGTTAAAATTTAAAACATGAAATGTGGGTCGATTGAAATAAAATAAAATAAAACTTTTTTTTCAACTAGTTTTCAAGGCAACAATTATAATTTTTCGATTTGTTTATCTTCAAACTAAAACTGAAATGAAATAAAAACTATATAGATACATTTAAAAGCTAAAACTAATATAATGATAAAAACACAACACAATTACTAAAACTTTAACTAAAGTGAACATGAAAGCAGAAACTATAAAACTAAAATCTAATTCAAAATATTAACAAAAACTATAAAAGTACCTCAATAAAACTAAAATAATAGGTCATAATCTGATGCTTATCTTTGATGACATATTCATTTTTTATGTTTAAAAAGCATATATGTGACCCTGGAGCACAAAAGCAGTCTTAAGTCGCTGGGGTATATTTGTAGCAAAAGCCAAAAATACATTGTATGGGTCAAAATTATTGATTTTTCTTTTATGCCAAAAATCATTAGGATATTAAGTAAAGATCATGTTCCATGAAGATATTTTGTAAATTTCCTACTGTAAATATATTAAAACTTAATTTTTTATTAGCAATATGCATTGCTAAGAACTTAATTTGGATAACTTTAAAGGTGATTTTCTCAATATTTAGATGTTTTTGCAGGATTTTTTTAGGACTTCAGATTCCAGATTTTCAAATAGTTGTATCTCGGCCAAATATTGTCCTATCCTAACAAACCGTACATCAATGGAAATATTATTTATTCAGAAATTTATTCAGAAATTTAAAAAAACTGACCCTTATGACTGGTTTTGTGGTCCAGGGTCACATATTTTAAAAGTTATTATTGTTATTATAACTTTTAAAATACAATAAAATTAAATCACATTTTATCTTTAATAAACCAAATGTTTTCATTAGTTGTTAGTTGTCATGAGTTTTATTCAAATGTTTCATCTGATCAATTAAGGTTCTTCAGAAAACATCATCAATAATAATATTAATAATTAATAATTAAATAATTCATAATAAATGGTCATTTGAGTCTGGATTATCAAATGAACCAGTTCATGGTCCTGTAGTCAGACACTGACTCATATCTGAGTCTTCAGATCAATCGAGCGTGAGCAGCTCAATCATTAGTGACCTTCTGTGTGGATCAGCTGTGTTTTCAGAGAAGGAAGTGCAAACAGACACTGATCGGGGTACAACGACCAATCGCCCCGCACATCTATTACACTTTAACCAAGAGTCAGTGCTTCACCAGCTGTTTCATGCCTACAATTCTGACTCTGCATGTATAAATAAAATACTTCAATGTAACTATTTTGCTTTCTAAAAAGCTTTTTGTTTTGGCTCTAGTTTTTAAGCATTAATAAATTTACCATGATGAGTTCCATATCTCATACAGCACTAGTGAAGATCTCTTACCTTGTAACCGCCCATGCGATCCTCCTGTTTGAAGGGTTTTCCGTTTTTTTGCCAGCGCATTTCAGGCTTGGGATTTCCCGCCGCTGCGCACCGAAACTTCACAGTGTTGGCAGCAGGTACGGCGTGCAGCTTCTTCTCCATCTTCTCCGGTGAAGTCCAATACGGTGCCACTGCAGGAAAGAAGAAGCAATTACAAACATTTGCATCATCCAAATATCAACAAGAACCACATATTTGCAGTGCACTATATATATTTCTTTGATGTGTCGAAGCCTTTAAGATTACATGCAGCTTTGATATGCATCACGTAAAACCTCCATGCAAACTGGAGATTTTTTTTTATCTACGCCTCCACTCTTATCTGCTTTCAGCCATTCATAGATCAGCCCCTGACATCTACAGTGTGTTTTCTATATCTATGTTTATGGAAAAACTTCAAAGCCAGAAACAGTAGCTTTTGGATTGTACAGTAGATGAATCAGCTTGGATTGTACAGTACACTGAAGATGAATCACTAAGCATGATTTTCAGTTCAGAAGATCGGCATTAGTCATATAACAAATCAATTTAAAATCAAAATTGCAATATGACCTTGTGCGACTGCTAAATCAATCAGCAATTTTAATATTTAATATTTATTTAAATAAATATTACAACTATTGTACTATGAAAAGTTCATTTTGGCCTTATGTGTCTGTGCAGTGAATGCAGTGTTGTTATTGTAAAACAATTCAAACTGTTTGTATTCATTGAAATAGCATTCCATTAAAAATTTGATTAAATAAGTGGACAAAAAACTTCGAAATTACAAAAAGGCTTGCAACAAAAATCAAATTAAAAATATGGCAAGTAAGTGAAATAAATTAGTTGAAGTACTAAAATTACTCAAATTAAAACATTAAAGTTATAGAGAAATATAAAAAAACTATTCAAAATGTATAACTTCAACTAAAATTCAAATGAAAACTGAATACAGCACATAAAAAATGCCAAAGGACACTGATTCAATGACACAAAGAAATTTTATGAAATGGCAAATCAATCTGAGGTCCATTTTGATTCAACCCCAATATCCCAAAAGAAATGCATCATTGCCAAGAGAGAGAAAGCAGGAGCCCGTCTGAAACTCAGCAAGGGGAAACAGGAAGGCATGACCACGGATGCAAACCGAAACAGTTATTCACACTCGCAGCACTGCATGACTGCACCGCCCATCTGCTTAATGGAACCCTGCAACTCACAGTGAGCGGCTTAAATAAAAACATATTCCCATTTGCTCTGAAAACACACAAGAGAAAAGAAGGATAAAACAAGTCGGTCCAAAAGCACAGCGGCTTGCCAAGAAGGAACTGGACCATCACATCCAATTTCTTTTGTTCGACAGACATGCTAACCGGAAGGTTGCAAACGAGTTGATATCAGACGTGTAAACAGACATCTTCCCTTCAGCGTGAAGGCATGATAATTGGTTTTCAACTTAACCCTTTTCTTCGACGTCTATCTGTCTGTCTGTTTTCTTTCCTCACCACCCAACTTTTTCATCTCACCTCGTGGGAATTCTTTCGTAACGGTCGTTCTCTTTGACCTCAGCGTCCTGACAGACAGCAGACTACATGTCTGTAAGCCCGACTCCTTTTAACTTTGTTAACGGTTCAGGTTTTCGTTGAGAAAACGAAGATGGGAATGACCCTCAGACGTTGGGGCAGTAGGGTCGGATGTCCTGGGAAACCTCAAAACAGGTGACCTCCAGTGAAACATGGACTGACCATTGAACCTTTATTGACATTTTTCTTCAAAAACTCTGGGACTATCAACAAATACCACCGGTATCTGCAAAAATCCATCAGTAAACAGAAACACTGAGACATCCCAGCAGCCAATTCCATCAAATTACACAGAGAAAGAAAAAACATGCAAACCAGACCTTTAGACTTTAAACAATCCCAGTGTTGTCTACTCCAGCACATCTCATACGAAGGCAAAACATCTCACAAATAAAGGAAACTTTCTCGTGAGAGGGGGAAAAAATTGGTGCTTTTGAGAGTGTGGTTGTTGAGGCCCCTTTGCACAGAAATATCAAAGAGTTCTGAGTGGTTCAGCTGGGCAGAAATCCAACCCACTGAGCCCGAAACCGCCCCAAGCACAATGCTAAACACCCCTCCATCCCAACCCCGATCCCCCCACACCCGCCTCAGCTCCACTCGTACGCGGCCAGAGGCCAGACCTCCAAAGCATACACAGAAAAGTGTTGGTGCAGATCCAAACCAGAGCCCATTAGCTGGAAGACCTCGCTCCACCCCTCTTTCCAACAACTCTCTTTAATATTTAGTTTTGCACAACTCAAAACAGATTCTGGTGGGTATGGCGCTCGTTTCAACAGAGGAAATGCAGTCAATATCCTTTCCTCACCTGTCACGGCTTCTCTTTCGCATAAAGTTCTCGAAAATGTGAAGCGATTAGGGTTAACCATGACAAAAAAAAACATAAATTTCTGAAAGAATGCGTCCTGAAACTGGAAATAAGTTGGCATTTTTGATCTTACAAATCCATCGTCCCAAAGTCAATGGGTTTTTGGCCTGAAATAAGGTCTGTGGTTAAAGGGATAGTTCACCCAAAAATTTAAATTCTGTCATTAATTACTTACCCTTCGTTCATCTTCGGAACACAAATTAAGATATTTTTGATGGAATCTTGCTGTCTGACCCTCCCATAGACAGCAACGCAACTGAAATGTTCCCAAGTCCAGAAACATAGCAAGGAGATCGGTAAAATAATCCATGTGACATCAGGGGTTCAACCGCAATTATACGAAGCTACGAGAATACTTTTTATGCGCAAAAGAAAAAAAATAATATACTTTAAAAAATTAAAAAATAACGACTTTATTCAACAATTATCAACCAATCGTCGATGTAGTTGAGTATGGGGATGCCCTGGAGTCGCAGAGGAGCCAGAGCAGCATCCACACACTTGGTGAAAGTGTGGGGTGAGAGTGCCAGACCGAACGGAAGAACCCAATATTGGTACGCTTTGCCCCCGAAAGCAAACCTCAGGAACTTCCTGTGAGTGGGAAGGATGGATACATGGAAGTATGCGTCCTTTAGATCGATCGTGACAAACCAGTCCTCGGACCTGATCTGAGACACGACCTGCTTGATTGTAAGCATCCTGAACTTCAGTGGCATGACTGAGTGGTTCAACCGACGTAGATCTAAAATCGGACGCAACCCCCCATCCTTCTTCGGAACTATGAAGTACCGGCTGTAGAACCCGGACTGCCTCACATGAGGAGGGACCATCTCGATGGCCTTCTTTATCAGAAGAGTAACTACTTCTTGCTCCATGACCAGAGCCTGCTCGGGGCCCACCAGCGTGGGCGTAATCCCGTTGAAAAGAGGCGGAGGAGAACCAAACTGGATTCTGTAGCCTCTCTCTACAGTGTGCAGGACCCACTGCCGCGAGAAACGCTAGTGAAGGCTCTCTCCTCAAAGAGAGCCCTCTGAGAGCGAAGCACGGCAGTAACAAACGCTACCAAAACGGGCCGTCAGCTCCCTTTTTTTTTTTTTTCGAGAGCTGACTCTGCGTGCTTGCTCACCCCGTCCACCAGATCATATGCGATTCCCACGAACTCAGTTGCCGCCGTGCCTCAGCCGCAGCGGGACTGCAATCGCAAGATCACAGGCACGGACACACCCATCGGAGCGTGCCCGGCGAGAACGGAGCGCTTAACAGCGGGCTTCTTTTTTTTTTTTTCTCTCTATAATATCAGCTTGAGATTTCGTGACAGACAACACTAAATAAGACTCACAAACAGATATCAGACTGACACACACACACAGAGCGCTTGCTGAATGACAAAAAGCTGACGTTGGTCTCACCGCACGTGCTTTTATAGCTTCCTGGTCATTACGTCACCCACCGTGACGTCTCGCCCATCTATTGGTCTGATTACACACGAGGTTCAGAGCCCGTCACGCTGAAGGGCGTTCCCCTAGCGTTTCCGACGCAGCTCGAGTTCCTGAAGAGGAACTTAATTTGTGTTCCGAAGATTAACGAAGGTCTTACGGGTTTGAAACGACATGAGGGTGAGTAATTAATGACAGAATTTTCATTTTTGGGTGAACTAACCCATTAATACAAGCTCAAGATATTGTCCTGTTTTATTTTACAACATAAAATACATCGGTAATACCCCACTCGTGATTTTTTTAAAGCTTTTATGCATCTTGAAAAAGGTGAACAGGTGACTACAGAATGTGACTACAGAAGTTGTTGGATACATTAAACATCATTATGTTGAACTCATGAACTCACTAGTCGCTTTTACAGCTTTGTTGTGTTTATAATCACGCTCTCGCAAACTATTCTAATTCTAACTTTGCAACTAGTAGATTTTAAAGGACTTAAAGAGTTGTTGGAAGTGTAGTGGTGGTGACGATAAAGTCGTGCGACTGGTGTAGTTTGGTTATAGAGTAGCTTTAGCTTTTTACCTCTGGCCATTGTATTTAGGCTTCAAAATTCATATGAGTTGTGTTAATTTGTGAAGATTATCATAATGGAAAAAACATGGAAGAATCATAAACTTTTTTTGGTCACACAGCTTATTTTCTGCAATAATCCAGAAGCCAATGGAAAAATCCTTGGCTTTTTGTCGAGGCAACCAGTTAACTTTAGGGGTTTGCCTACAACAATACGTCACCCTTGCAGTACTCTATTTATTAACAAGATTTTTAATGCCCTTTGAATTTCTACTTTTTCTATATTTCGTTAATATTTCACCTCAGGTCTTTCCCTTTTACCATTCTCAGAGCGAAGCCCAATTCAAAACACTCTTAGCAGGTAATTTACAGACAGGCCTCTCATGGACCTGAGAAATGGAGAGCACAAAGACACAAAGAAGAAGGAAAGAGAAGGCCTGGAATTCTGGGAATGTGTCTGTGCTGGAATTGCTTGGAGACATAGTTAACATCAGACTCCACTGCAGGCTTGTCCTGTCAGTAACAAAAATAGCAAAAAACAATACCTATGCTAATATAAAAACAGTATGCCAACCGTGTTGCATCTAAATTCAACATCGTACACTGTGACAACTGGTGTTCGGCCCCCAGTCCCGATACTCACGCATTTGCTCCCCGTCCACCCCGACATCGTCCGATCGCTCCGTGTCGTCCTCATCATCACCGGATGAGATGGCATCTGCAGAGAGTACCGGGAATACTGTAACCGTGCTTTGTTTCTCCTGCCGTCACAACACCCACACGTCTATCACTAATCAACTATTTGCTCTTTTTGACATTAATATAGTAATAACAGTGCTGAACACAGCTCATCCAATCAGAAGTTTAAGTACAATTTTAGAGTGCATTTTGAAAAATAGTATTACTTTTACTATTTGGAGTCTTTATTTTTTAACTCAAGTCTCAAACATGTGAACCTGTTTTAGCACCGATGCCATAATTTGTCATTAATTTGTTATGAATAATCATTGTGTCCATGCAAATTCAAAGAAAAATACGAACTTTTCGTTCATAATTACTGTATTTAATTTAATTTAACTGACTGACTGAATAAAATATTTATTGATAAATATATTTATATAATTAATTTAGAAATTAATAAACTAATATGTTTGTGTGCGTGCATATATACATATATTTTTCTAAATATACATTTATTTATTTTAAAAAATATACACACATATCTAAAATTAATATATAGAAATGTGAATATTTTTTTAAATAAATAAATTTATATTTCGAAAACAATATATAGCAAAAATAACTGTAACATGTCATTTAATGTTACTGTGAGATAAGATTGTGTCCAGTAGCCTAGAGCGACTATGAATGCTAGCTAGAAAACTGTCAAAAAGATGAAAAATTTCGAAAATATTTTAATGTGACATGTTAAATCAGACAAAATGTCTGTAAAACACAATGACAAAAAGTGTAAGACATAAGCTAACATCAGGCATATCAACTAAACTAATCTTAATACTCAATTTACAGAGCCAACGAATGTTATAAAAACAATACAAACAAATGTCAAACTCAAGACGTAAATCCGAATGCTGCATGCAAAGTCATTTTAAAGACTACATCTTCCACTGCATTGCAAACTGTAAAAATGCAATGAAAACAGACAAACAGAACCATTCAGTTCAGGCAGATACGGCGTACGAAGACTCATCTACGAATATCAAAGTCTCATTCAGTAGATGGCGCCACCTGTGGTAGACAAGCGTCTCACCTGTAACGTTTACGATGAAGCAAAGCGTGTCGCTGGCCCGGGAGCCCGCGGCACTGCACGCATAAAGGCCCGAGTCCTTAGGGGTGGCGTCGCGGATCTGTAGCCACTCCTGATCTATGAGCGTGCGGTTGTCAGGGCCCAGCGAGGAGCCGTCTTTGGTCCAGACGATGGCGGCCGCCTCGGGCAGCGGGCAGTTGAGCTTGAGCAGTTCACCCGGGTGCACCGAGCACAGAGTGGGCTTAGAGTTTTGGTTTTTGGTTGGAGGCTCTGCAGAGCGAAGGGGAAAAGAGAGGAGGGCAGGAGGAAAGGGGTGACAGGGTGCACAGAGAAAGAGAAAGAGAAAGAGTGTAAGACGAAAAACACTGCACCAAAATGACATCCCTAGAGTGACTAGTGTGGAGAAGAGGCTTCAATTAAATGAATAGTTCACCCAAAAGTAAAAAAATCCCAAAATACAGACACCTCAGAGCGTCCCATTAGCCGTGAATTGTGTATACAGAGCATTTCTGGAAGCATGCAGCTGTACCAGTGGGAAAAAAAGTGTGGCGTTAGCAGTGCGCTGACATGAAAGAGGTGCCAGTCGAGAAATAGAGCCCAATATTTGTTCATTTCATAAACAGAGCCTTCGGTTTTCCTTTCCCTGTCATTTCAACCTCGACCTCGCGCATTATAATTAAGCCTGTTATTGCCGGTTTATTCCATTATCTTTAATTATGCTCTACAATGACTATATTGGCTAGCCAAACGCTCATAAGGAATGCTAAGAAGGTGCCAAAGTGAGGCACCTAAAACAGAAAAATCAAAGGCTTGATTACAGATTGAAATAAGGTGGAGCAAAAAATCCAGTGTAAAATGCTGGAGTGCACAACAATAACGCTTTCCATATAGTGTCAGTACAAATATCTACAAATATTTAGTTAATTTTGCATAATATTCTATAAAATCATGTTTTATATATTAAATTATACATATAATATATACTTATATGTAATTAGAAATATATTGAAAACATTGTTTACATATGGATATACTATATATATATATATATATATATATATTCTATAAAATAATTGTTATTATATTAAAATATACATAATTAGTTTTTTAGATACTGAATTTTTTTTTTTCAATTAAATTCATTTTTTTGTTAAATTTTTTTTGTAAATTATAAACCCATATCAGCTGACTACTAGTTATGTGAAGCAAAACATACCAACTATATCCATTTCAATTCACCTGAGATTGCATTGAGAGCAAAGCCAAGATGAACAGAAATCAAATGCCCCAATCAGGTCAGAATGAGAAGTAGAGAGAGAGGAATTCAAGTTATTCTATCCGTTTAATTCACTTAATCTTATGGGTAGAATGATAAACAACGACTAACACTGCACTGCAACCACATCGGTGCCTTGATGCTGATACACAATGACTCAAATGAGGTCGAAACCGCCTTCAGAAAAAAATCCATCAACACTTGCTAATACAGATGGAAACTGTACTACTGAACAATAACCTACTGCATCTAGGCGGAAACTATGAATTAAGGCAGACTAAACAGCTTTCTAAGCATACAAAAAGACATAAACTTTGAAAGCAAGAGGTATGGAAAAACATGGTCAGACTTGTCAGAAATAATCAGCGGCGCAGAGACACTCCCAACCTTTCTCGTAGTAACACACCTATCTTTCTGCACATTCTTGTCCTTTTGTGAATGTGTATGGCAGATTGAACTACACACCACAGGAAGGGAAAGTCATATGACTTGCGTTCAGTCCTCAAGGGGTTTGGAGTGTGCTTGAAGGTCTAAACTCTCTCCCCAGGCACGTTGCCCTACACACGTTTAGTTCCTGTATTGTTCCTTTTTTCGCTACTCCGGAAACAATTACCTTTTCCTTTATGCCTTTCGCGATGGTGCGGCCTTAGAACGAACTCTGATGTTGATTGATGGGACCGGTATTCATTGCCTTGCTCTTCCGGAGGCCTCTGTTTGTCCAACTGTTATTTAACTGTAATTGGTTGCGTATTTCCTTCTATTGTACGATTAAAGACAAACTGAAAAAAAACGAGGCCTGCTCCCACTCAAGTCCTGTTAGAAAGCCAACACATGTGGATCAGTTTTTTTTACATACACACTTAGGAAACTCTATAGCATGACCAGTGGACGATCGAGTCTCACTAAACTTTTAGTATATAAATAGCGAACAGATAAAACGCAAGTAAGCAGTGCAAAAGATTAAGCTGTGCATGCTGAAAGCAGAAAGCCATGCAAAAAAAGGAGACAGAAGAGCTCTCCAACTAAATAATCCAAATTATAATGGTTTTATACATGTATGAATTTGGAAGACAATTGTATTTAGAGTAACTCCCAGTGTATTCAAGCTCATTTTGATTATAATTTTCATTTTATTTTAAATGTTAACTTTAATTGTTTTTTGAATCTACCGTCATGTTTTACCAGCAGTGCTACGACGAAAAGACAAACCAGCCAGTTTCAATCAATTTTAGCTGATCAAATTACTTTGTCGACATTTAAAAACAGCTTAATAATTCAAAGATTAAGAAAGCTTTTCTCACGGCACTATGATCAATTTGGTCCGTTCTGGCAGTGAGGAACTTGATGCAAGCTCAACCCTCTTTAAACATTTGACATGCTTTCATTCTCTTTATTCTTCAGGTCCAGTACATCTGTTCTTTACCATCAACACTGCCTCGTGGTCCTCTGATTTGCTCTTTGACCTTTCACCTCTCACCCTGCCAACCGGCCCCCCGCCGTCCACAAGACACCACAAATCCACAACCTGTTGACATCCTGCAAATTCCAGATTTTTCTTCTTGGGAAAGGTCAGAGCAGCATCCTACTCTGCAACAATAAACATAGTCTTTTCCTCATGTGCTTAAACTGGAATAATATATGAAACACATGCAGGGGAAAAAAAAAAACCTCAAACTCCATTTCTCGAGGTGTGACTGTATCTGTTCTCCTGTGTTTTGATGGGAAGGCTATTGAAAAGCGTGCTGTGAGTGGAGGTTATTATCAAACGTCCTGTCAGGAGTGATGGATACGGACTGTCTCGCACTTCCCGTCCGCTCCACCAAGTCTCATTTGCGCCTCCGCTAGAACAGATAATTAGGCTCTCGACCAAACTGTGACAGGATCCAATCTGTCCAATTCTCACACTATCATCCTTCTGTCTCCGGCCGCTTGGCGACATGGAATCGAGACCGCTGTGCGCTTCACTGGGTGCTCGGGGTCAGTCGGATGAGATGCGTCATGCGACGAGACAATGATGAACTGGCTCTCTGATAACAGACATATACACTCTATTTCCACTTGTTCAGGATTTCCCAACCAGGGTGTTGCAAACCCCCAAGTGTTCATAAAGGTACTAGTATATTTGTTAAGGCCAAATGTAGTTTAATAAAAATTATAAATATTAAATAAAATTTAACTAAATTATCAAAAATCTAATCTAATTAAAAAACAACAACTCGCAACTACTAATGATAGAATGTGTCAAAACTGGGCCAGGACACGCCACTGGGAATTCAGAAAGTGCCAAAGAAGCAAATAAAATGAGTTAGAGTTAGGAATGAAGACGATGACAAACCACATCCCGTTAAAAGGAAGTCAGGAAACCTCCAAAAAGAGCGTAGAATCTCATTTCATTTTAGTTCAAATCTGAAAGCATATAAGGTTTATTTTCTTCCCAAACAAACTAATACGGGTTGGTTTGCATCTGCATGCCAAACTAGCAGGTATGTGTGTGGTCCTCAACTCTGAACAACATTAAACTCAGACAGATGGAGAGAGAGAAAATATGGGGGGAGAAAGGAAAAGAGACGTTACGAGTGGAACCACAAAAATCCTAAAAGCAACTCTTTTGAAATGAGCTGCTGTGAGTATATAGCATACAGACAATAATTCCATATATTATAAAACCTCGGGGTTCTCAGTTCAAAGACGCCAGATATACGCTTAAACCGATTTCTCCACATAATTATCGGAGTTTCAAAGACGTGCTCCATGCAAAAGAAGTACTTCCTAGGGTTTGCATACAGCAACTCATAAAACCTCCAAACCACACATCATTGCAAACCAGCACCTCCTCAGAACTTTCCTGGCTGTCTTGAAGGGCTGAACACAACCGTTTATGAAAAGTTAAATCCCATAAATCTGCATTAACTAATGATGTATGAAGCCATGAGGAATCCTACCTATACCACGAGAAATTCCAAATTCCTTAAAATCCAAATTCCTTATTTTCCCTAAGACTTCCCCCAATAAAAAACAAATATTTTCACACATAGGTGCAGCTGCGTAGGAGAAGAAGGTTGTTTTTATAGCGATTAAGCAGTAAAGAAGCATCTGTTTCCTTGTCGCCACTGAAGTATCGATAATTCCTAACAAGATCCTGCTGCAAAACTAGGAATGTTCCTTGAATGATATTCCATCGCTCTTATTCCTTACCTTCACGTTCACTCGCAGTCTCCACCTTTTCAGCAATCTTTGACGACGGCCTTGCCACGGACGCCGTTGCCTGGGTCAAAAGCAGGAGCGCACCCAGAAGCCACCCTCGGGCGGACATCCCGTCAGCAGTGGGCGTGTCTCCCCATCCCCCCCTCCTCGGCCTCCCCCTGGACACGGATCCCATCTGAGGGGCTCCACCCAACCATGAACTGCAGGCTGTACAGTCGGACACTCACTGGAATTCCCACCGATCACCTGGGCTGAGGAGGGCAGCAGAGAGGACAGTGATGGGGCAGGGGATCCCCAAAATAAAAAGAAGAGGAGAAACAATTAGAAAAAAAAGTCTTTTTGCCATACACAATCCATAAAACACTCTGGTTAACACTCCATGGAATGGCCCTACATATCTAGTGTGAATATTTCAAATCAGTTGACTCTGAAGCACAACTATCTTGCAGAGAGTGCGTGGGCCTAGTTATGAAACAGACAGATAGAAACTAAAGGCCCACGTGTCAAAATGCTGTTAAACGAGCCTTGCCACAGACATACCAAAGCTCTGATGCTTTAGACCTACCTACTATCTGACACCTACACACTAACCAGACAAAGCACCAAGAGCTACCTGCAACTTTGGCTAACTTTCTACAGAACTGACAGGCTACTAATGTAGAAGACAATTTTCCAACATCACTATTAAACAGTGATTTATTTTATCAGGGTGGTAATTCATCTAGCAAACAAACCATGTATTCGTTTAAATACATTTAGTAGACACTTTTATCCCAAGCATATAAGATATACATATCTTTCTAACGATCTGTCTATTACATCACTTCTATCACATGACTTGCATTCCATTCTTATTCTAAAAGAATCAACTTGATTGGCAGTTTAGAACTCAAAAATGCGATTTCAAACATTCAAAACATGACCACTGAAAATGAATTGAAAACGCGGGAGTCAGTCAGTCACTCTCTGGAGATCTGGCGCGTAAATGCGGTGTTGGTCTGTTCTGTGATCGTGCGCTTGCATTCATAGCAGGCTTTAATGCTTGTGAGATGATTGACAGCTGGTGGGGTTCCTCTGCAGATTTTTATTTTTTATTTTAATTTTTTTCGTGAGAGGTGAGCAATGCAGGATTTTGATGCTGTAACACGAGCACTGTAGTTTATTCTCTTTTCTAATCATGCGCCATTCAATTAACTTCATAGGTTTGATAACTAATGCACTTAGAGATCGCAAGATTTTGCTCATGCTGGATAGAAACTGTGAGCAAACCACCGTCAGTGCATCCCGGGTTTGCTGCACGAGCAGGATTTTGAAAAAGATTTCCCAATGCAATACATGATGTCACCTTTAGAGAACTTTTCTCGCGAACGCGTTGTTTTAATAGACCGCTGTCTGCGGCACATATAATGCGTGCGCAAGCAATCTGAAGGCGTTAATCAGCGTCCTATTCATATTCAAATCAGAATACACAGAAAGGATTTAATGCCAATGCAAAGAAAAACACTGATGTTACCCTGGAATCATCTGTACTGTGTATTTGATTACATTTGAATTGTTAGGCTACTTGAACCTAATGGTCGTTCTTTATCAAGGCCCATTATAAAAAACAACCCTAATGAGTTTATCATTTTATTACTGAAGACTACACTCTAAAAAATGCGGGGTTAAATACAACCCAGTGCTGGGTAAAATAGGGACAAACCCAGCAATTGGTTTGTTTTGACCCAGCGGTTGGGTTACTACCCAGAAGGTTGGGTTAAACATTTAACCCAACCGCTGGGTCAAAACAACCCAATTGCTGGGTTTGTCCCTATTTTACCCAGCACTGGGTTGTATTTAACCCCGCATTTTTTAGTGTAACTAGATCGCTTTGTGAATGGACAGATTTTATCATTAGGTCATCTAAATTATGATTAGAGTTAATTATTGGTTGATTTTTGCAAATAATATTCTAGTTCATTTCAACACAGAGCTTTGCTCTGTGAGTTTATCACTAACAGGATATTGACTAAGGAAATCCAAAACCCAATTATTAATAATGGCAAAGTAAACTTTCTAAAGCAAACTCATGTCAGTCAGTTTCATTTTTATAAGATCGATCTAATTGTGTCCACAGATTTCAGGGCAGGAAGCCTGAGGATACTTGAATTGCCACTACAATGATTAAACGACACTTTAAAAAAAAAAGAAAAAAATGAAGAAAAGGAAACAACAGGTAGGCCAGACTGTTCCAGAAAAACACAAAAAAATGTTTGCTTTTTGAATCTGAATCCAAATTTGAATTTGAATAGATTGGAGTGTTCTAAAAATGTGCACGTTCTAAATAATTGCCCTATTTTTTTTTTTTTTTAATTGAAGTCATGACGCTTGAGGAGGAACTACAAATATAAGTGGTGATTTAACCATTTTGACTTATTTTTGACTTTATGCAATACTTCGCAACAACAAAAAACATTCATATAACAGGTTTTTACGGACGTTTACTTTTATGATTTTTTTATATAGCGTTGGCTTGCAGCTTTCATTTAAGACGACAGTTTTAAATGACATTTTTCTCATACAGTGATAGTATCTGATGTTTCATAATTAGCATACATTTATAATTTTACACTTTGCAATTGGTCTTTATCTTTAACAAAATAAAAAAGCAAGCAAGCAAGTGTGCATATACATTTAGATAAACTAACTTAAAATATTTTGCTAAATAACCTTGACAAAAGAGTCTCACAAGGCCATCGCTGATCATAAAAGATAGAATTTATGACATTTTCAGTGAACTCCACGTAACTTTAGATATAGCCTAGAATATCCAACTTTGTGCGCATTTAATGTAATATATAACCATATTTAGTAATTAAGATACATTTGCGTATTATAAAAGTTAACGGTAATGAATCATGCGTAAAGCCGCAACAATTGACAAACAGTTGCATTTCCATGAAAGACAAGCAAACCTCCGCTTAAAATCTAAACAGAAACACATGTAACTTACAGAGAAGGAACTGATAGTGAAGTTCAGGATCCGCATATAAACAGGGAGCTCATATGGGCCGAATCCAGACAGGAATGCGACCAAAACTATTCCCTATTCCCAAATCCAACGGGGCACCAACGACAGGCTCGCATGCCAATAGCGACCCACCGATAGTATCCGTGCGTGTTTGTGTAAATCCTGCCAGAAGAGGACAAAAAAAAATCGCGTCCCAGAAACTTTTTTTCGTCCGTAAACCAAGTAGCTGTTGCTTCACCAGACGGCTCGTGCAAACGCGCATCAGCCTTCAGCTACAAGAGATGCGACACTGCAACAAACACCGAATAAAACATCCATCCCAAAATACACATCCAGTGACATGAGCGCAGTCTCTGAGGATACTGGCTGTTCTCAGATGCTTTGTCAGGTTTACACAGATTTTTTTCTCTCTCCTTCCAACCCCCTGAAGAAATGTAACTCCCCCCTGAAACCCGAGACGTTTCCTGGCTGATAGTTTTTGGACTCGGTCTTTCTCCTCCAATCACAGACCTCGGAGCTGGAGCTCCCTCCGAGCGACTCGAGCAGTTCTGCGCAATCCTGCAAAGTTTGTCCGGAGCTGGGGGTCTCCCTCGTCCCCTGCACGAGCTCCAGTGCTGCAGAATGCCATTCATTCACTGCAACAGCGCCACCTAGTGGCAGATCTGTCGGATTATTAACCCTTTGGGGGCCCCAGAGACCCCGGGGCCTTTTAAATTGCATACGGGTCATGACACTTTCCATTCCATGTATTTGACATTTTAAAACTTTCTGTCAGACAAAGAATGTCTGTAAAGGTTAAGAAATTGCATTGTGACATCTTAAAGATTCATTCAGTATATGTTGAGATTTTGTTTTAATGCAAAAACAGGTTGAGAATTTAATGTTGATATTTTCACAAACATCCAGTTTTTAATAACCAGTTTTTACTGTACAAAATCAGCGTAATCTGACAATTTAAGATCATCCACTGCTGACAAAACAGAGATTAAAAATGTAGTCAAAAACGGTCAAAGGTTTGAAATCATTCAGATTTTTTTTTTTAATGTTTAAAAAAAAAAAAATGAATTCTTACCAAGACTGCATTTATTTGATCACAGACGCAGTAAAACATTTTGAAATATTATTTGAAATATAATCAGCATATTAGAATGATTTCTGAAAGCTCACGTGACACTGAAGACTGGAGTAATGATGCTGACAATTCAGCTTTTATCACAAGAATAAATTACTTTTGAAAAAATGTAAAACAGTTATTTTAAACTGTAATAATATTTCACAATATTATTGTTTTTATGTATTTTTTTAACAAACAAATGCAGCCTTGGTGAGCATAAGAGACTTCATTCAAAAATATTTTTAAAAAAATCCCAAACAAATGCAGCCTTGGTGAGCATAAGAGACTTCATTCAAAAACATTTAAAAAAAAATCCTAATTATTCCAAACTTTTGAACAGTAGTGTATACTTTTTCTGAAAGTCTAAACCAGGTTTAAAAAAAATTGTCTAAATCTAAAACACTTAAAATAAATTAATAAAAATAAGTAATTAAGTGGTTATTTTTTAAATGGAATATACCATATTGTTAAAAACTGCCATGATCAGATCATAATTTTGTCTTGTTTAAAGCAATGGTTTTAAGCCTTAACGTTTTTGATTATTATTTTTTCATGGATTTATGGAAAATCACAGATTTCAGAGCTTCAAAAGAACAGAAAACTGTCAATCTTTCTAACACAAAACTATCAATCAATATTTTATAGCTATTTTTGGGATCTTAAAAGAAATGGGCACTATAAACTGTCTGTCATATGCAAAAGAGCTGTGTAAAGACTGGTAAAAGGTTTGGAAAGACATGAGGGTGAGTAAATAATGACGGATTTGTAATTTCCTTTCATCTCTGTGTAAGCTGCACTACATATCATCCATACTGTTTCATACGGAGCCTGTCATTTTCCCAGCATTACTAGCTGTGCCTGATAGACTCCCTCACGCAGCTCCCCCGTGGAGCCCTCTCTGTCCCAGCGCTCACACAGGGAGGCTCCCTAATCAATGACCCCTAAATGTCAGAGACTGAGGGGCCCCCCTGCCGCGCTCCACACGCCCCTTCCAAACTGTCGTCTCCATTGGACAGGCCCTTTCACCGATCCGAAGGAGAAAGCTAAAGAGTCGCGGAGCAGAGCGGGATTAGGAGAGGAGGAGGGAAATGTGGCGAATATGCCTTTCCCTCTTGTTTTTCCTCTCTCCTCTCCACCAGGCTGCCCGAGCCTCCTGCTTTTTTCCCCCCTTCCTCATAAAAGAAATGTTCCCATTCACTCCGAACGAGCCAGCTAATAAGGCTGTTAAAGAAAGCGGTGAATGGGGCCTTCGATCACGGCTTTTCTTTCTTTAGCCCAGATTCTCTCACTCACTCATACACAGTGAAGCCATCACACACTCCCATAAAAGGTGACAGTTTGGATCGCAATGAGAGGGAAGCGGGAAAAGGAGGGGACAGGCCACAGGTTTAGGGGTGTGAAATAAAAGATGGACTATCCAGCCTTTCACGCGCTTCCCCATTGCCTGTCCCGGCCAGATTTACATTGTTTTTATGGCCTACCACATTTAGCAAACACAATAGAACAGCTAGTGGGAGTCAGAGTGAAAAAGACAAAATTGAAAGAGGTGTTCTTCACTTTTCCTCCTTGTCCAGCTGAAGATGTTAGGATCTAACCAACGGTATAAATCACAAACAATAACCGATGAATTCAAATCTTAAAAATTGTACTAACTCATCTGCAAAAAGAGAAAGTAAGGACATGGCTGCATTCCAGAATTAAATACTAGTTTACTGCACATTAATGCAACATGCTGTCACAAATCACCACATCATGTTGCATGCTAATGGAATCATGTTATAAAACTATATTTGCATACTATGTACTGCTAATCTGAACATAGCCAGTGTGTCTCAAATCGAAAAACATTTTAAATAGTATGGTATAGATGCAACCACACATGCTTTTTCAGCTAACAACCCACAACCCAGGGCTATTAATTAACTGAAAGTAAAATTAGAACCTTAAAAAATAATTTTTGTCACTTGAAATAAAATAAACATTAAATGAAATAAAATACAAGAAACTTTTTCAGCTTTTTCTGCTAGTTGCCAAAGAGATGTTTCTAATTTTCATTTAACTTGATGTACTAAAATTAAACTAAAACTGAAATAAAATTGTAAAAAAAAAGTATAATATAATATAGACATAAAAAGCTAGTAAAAACCAAACAAACAAAAACACAACAAAATTACTAAAAATGGAAAATACAAAACTTAAAAACGAATTCAAATTTTGTAAATGTTTGAAACCTGTTCACAAACTGACATCTATTTCAGCAATTAAAGGGATAGTTCACCCAAAAATAAAAAATCTGTCATTAATTACTCACCCTCAAGACCTTCATTCATCTTTGGAATTTTTGATGAAATCCGAGAGCTCTCACAGCAAGACAGCAAGGGTCCTACCATGATCTGTGATCATAATGGCGGAGGACTGTCCCCAAAGAGAAGAAATCGTTGAATAAAGTCTTTATTTTTGTTTTCTTTGTGCACAAACATATTCTCGTAGCTTCGTAAAATTACAGTTGAACCCCTGATGTCACATGGACCATTTTAACATTGTCCTTCCTACGTTTCTGGACCTTGATCGTGGTAGTTACCTTGCTGTCTATGGGAGGGTCAGAGAGCTCTCGGATTTCATCAAAAATATCTTAATTTGTGTTCTGAAGATGAACGAAGGTCTTACTGGTTTGGAACGACGTGATGGTGAGTATTTAATGACAGAGTTTTCATTTTTGGGTGAACTTTAACTTTCAGAAATGATTGAGTTTGGAGAGATATTTGATGACTTAAAATCATAATATTTGCACTAATAAAAATGGCAACTTCTAGTATCACAATTTTGAATTTATATCTCACAATTCAAACTTTTTTTTTCAAATTTTCAGAATTGCGAAATGTAAACTCAATTTCAAGATATAAACTCAAAATTGCTAGAAAGTAACAATTTATTTCTCACAATTCTGACTTTTTTCACAGAATTGCACTATTCTGAGTTTACATCTCACAATTCCGAAAATTTGGGAAAAAATTGTGAGATATAAATTCAAAATTTTGATACAAGTTTTTTTTTCACAATTCTGAGTTGTGAGATATAAACTCAGAATTGTGGCAAAAAAAGTTCAAATTGTGATATAAAATTACTTTTTTATTTTTTATTCCGAAACAGAAACAGGCTTCCAAACAATACTGACTACACGAATTGTCGAAGTATTTACAAAGAACTGTTTAACTAACAGTTTACACAGATTCATTCTGTTCATGTTTCATGAATACAGTTAGTACAAGTATTCAATTTGGAAAGCAGCTCATGCCATAGCAGTATAAATAAGAAAAACACATAATCACAAACACTGGTCATTTATTTAGTCAAGAGTAATCAGAACACAGCTAATGGACTTGAGCATGAGAACAGCCTCCTAACGGATCCTTAACGTTTATTACAGCTCGGTCCTGCTGTTATGCTAATGTTGAGTGATTTCAGCGAGGCCGTCGACACTACGGTGTTATTTTACCTCCAAAGGGAGTCACGTGACCAGCCTGCTGCGTGCTGCCCTTCTGTCGATTGACAGCAAAGTTATGATTTACACCAGACAATTGTTTGGTCAGCTTTTGGGTTCAAAACAATCCTACCAAAATGCAGAGTTTGTTTTACTCAGAGAGGAGACGAAAAGAAAAACACTCACTTCCCGCCTCACTATGAGGGCAAGAATTCTTAGAAAAACATGATGTCACGTATCATCTCCCTGGCAACCTGCATGAGAATAAATATTCATTATGATCATTAAGAAAACACTTTAAACAGCGTTTGGTGCAATTGGACTTCAGGTGTGCCAAATACTTCAACACCTAAATTATAGAGAACAAAATAATTGTAGGATAATGTCTGCGTAGGTGTTCTTTGCCATGTTTTGTGTAATAATCCACTTGTAATGGCACATACGAAAGTCAACCATGCACAAGTACTATACTTAGTCCTGATCATTACTTAGTATAGAAGAGCTCAATAAGAACAGAAAAGCTTTTTAAACTAGATAAAGGTAATGTGAGTGATTCTTACACACGCAAAACTCACAGACATGATGTTATTTGCTATGTGGCTGCTCACTGGCCTGAAAATGGTCCTGCATCAAGCCTTTAATGTCTTGATAGTGCCATTAGCCGAATGACTTGGGATCAAACCTACAAGGAAAACTATATTTTTAAAATGGTCGTGGTTCACCAGTGTCACTTACTGTAAGTAAAAGGTGGAAAACTGTGTGAGTATGATTTTTGGTCTTTCAAATAGCACTCTTTTATATGTATATGAATGACAAAGGCAGTTAAGGAGCTTGTGGTGTTCCTGACTGTGAGATTGGCACTTTTGGACAGCAAGCGTTGGCAGTAAATGGCCCTGTGGTGCAGCTTTAGTGATGCCATTAGTGGTTGTGGTGATGATCTCAAACTGCGGTCCATCAAGCGTTATATGCCGCTTCCTTGTGGATACAGTAGGCAGAACAAAACCTCGTTCAGAGTTTAACTACCAGTTAGGAACCAAAAACACATTCATTTAGGAAGTACAATAAATTAGAGCGCAAATATTATGTAACAGACTTTAATAAGATACAGATTACAAAGATCCGCTACAGATTACAAAGATCTCACAGGTTCTCACAGGCAAAAATAAATAAACTAACAATGCTTTTCTGAAATATAAATATAACTATAGTCATGTATATAAGCAATATAAAGAAATTAGCAAAGATTTGATCAGGTGTCGTATATGAAATATGAAATTAATGAAACCTAAAGGCTGCCAGAATTGTTTGGCATAATTTTTGGGAGCATTTGCAATGTGTGGAGAATAACTAAATCATTATTATCATGTTTTAAAAGTGTAAAACATTATCTTTAGGCATGTTTCTCCCCTGCCAAAAAATAAAAAATAAAATAAAATAAAATAAAATAAAATAAAATAAAATATTTAATTTAATTTAATTAATAAATAAAACCGTTCAAATCATGGCATTTCTTTTCCTTTCAAACACCTTTAAAGGAATAAACAGAGATCGCATTATGAATTTTCCAGTCAAATGTATTGATCTGTACGAATCTTATCACCAGCCAAGACTGATACTAACAGCAATGAGTTGAGAAACCAACCCTGTTCATTCCAGGAAAGATCTGTGGTTTGCAATGCAATGCAAGATCTTGGTTTTTCCACAAATCTAAGAACTAAACTAGACTCAGTTGAACCTTTGCGTTTCAGTTGTTTTATCTTTCAAGTTTCAGTTATCACTAGTTAGTTTTGTAAACAGTGATATAGGTGCAAATAGTTAGAATATAGTTGCACAATAATGTATTAATGTAACAATATAAAATAATTTTTAAATGTACTAAATTAAAGAAATTCCATTTGATTTTTACATTTTCTGAAGAAAATGTGAATTTGAGTTGTCACATACATCACAGATCAGTGCAAAATATGTCAAATTCTTCTAGTTTTTGCATAAGCTTGTTTCTAGAAGGTACTTAAAATACATTAATAAAGTCCTTAATAATGTATGCAGATTTTACAGATTGATCAGGGCCCAAATGAGAAATCGAGCACTCACACTCGCTGCAGAAGTCTAGTGACAGGCATGCAAAATATTCCAGGCACTCCAGAGAGCAGCAGCCCAGACATCTGAAGAATCTGGACACTTCACCAACACACACACACACACACACACAGAGAGAGAGCTCTAGGGCTGGATGAGAAGACTGCAGGGAACAGACACACTGGGTGGAAGGATGAGGGACTGTTAATGCACGGAGATGACAGGAAAGGCCAGAGGTTAAGAACCTTCATCGCTACAAATCACCAAAGACTGACATTTATGACGCATTAAAGACTTAATTAAGGAGACTCGTTATCATGCTATTCTAAAGACACGTCATATTTCATATTCTGCTCATTTATAACACTCAAAACGTGACACAGCTTCAAACAGTCTCTTAATTATGGTTGCTGACGTTGCTAAAAGGTTTCACAGTCTGATCCGACAGGAGAACCACAAAAACTGTTTGTACTCTTATTCTTAAAGGAATAATTTGCTGCTAAAACTGAAAATTATGTCTTTGTTTACTCTCTGTCATGTCGGTCCAAACCCATATGCTGTTGTTTTTATCTGTGGAACACAAAAGGACAATTCTGAAGTTATTTTCCATGCGACAGTTCATAGTGACCACATTTGTCAAACATAACACATCATAAAAGAAGTCCATATGCCTATATTTCAAGTCTTCTGAAGTCAGAAACAGATTGAAATTTGGGTCATTACTCTTTAAAATCCTCCCACTGAAGCTCTGAAATGTCATTTGCATATGCATTTGGGCTTGTTAAGACTTCTTAGTGTCTTCTTAGTTCATTCATGTGATCAAAAATACAGTAAAAATGTGAAATATTTGTACAATTTAAAATAACTGCTTCCTATATTTCCTATAAAAATAAAGGTGCTTCACGATGCCATAGAAGAACCTTTTTGTCTAAATGGTTCCATAAAGAACCTTTAACATCTGAAGAACCTTTCTGTTTCACAAAAGGTTCTTTGTGGCGAAAGAAGGTTCTTCAGACTATACAAAGATAAGAAAGAGATGGTTCTTTAAAGAACCTTTCACTGAATGGTTCTTTGTGGAACCAAAAATGGTTCTTCTATGGCATCGCTTGAAGAACCTTTTGAAGCACCTTTATTTTTAAGAGTGTAGTAGAATATAATGTAAAATGTAATTTATTTGTGTGATGCAAAGCTGAATTTCCAGCATCATTACTCCAGTCTTCAATGTCACATGATCCTTCAGAAATCATTCTAATATGCTGATTTGCTGCTCAAGAAACAGTTGTGCTGTTACATTTTGTGGAAAACGTGATACATTTTTAAAGGATTCTTTGATGAATTCAAAAGAAAAGCATTCATTGGAAACAGAAATCTTTTGTAATATTATAAATGTCTTTTCTGTCACTGTTGATCAGTTTAATGCATCCTTGATGAATAAAAGTATTAATTTCCCACTGACTCCAAAACTTTGGATGGTACTGTGTGTATATGAAACCAGAAACCTATAATGGTTCTTTAAAGAACCTTTGACTGAATGGTTCTTTGTGGAACCAAAAATGGTTCTTCTATGGCATCGCTTGAAGAACCGTTTGAAGCACCTTTATTTTTAAGAGTGTAGTAGAATATAATGTAAAATGTAATTTATTTGTGTGATGCAAAGCTGAATTTCCAGCATCATTACTCCAGTCTTCAATGTCACATGATCCTTCAGAAATCATTCTAATATGCTGATTTGCTGCTCAAGAAACAGTTGTGCTGTTACATTTTGTGGAAAACGTGATACATTTTTAAAGGATTCTTTGATGAATTCAAAAGAAAAGCATTCATTGGAAACAGAAATCTTTTGTAATATTATAAATGTCTTTTCTGTCACTGTTGATCAGTTTAATGCATCCTTGATGAATAAAAGTATTAATTTCCCACTGACTCCAAAACTTTGGATGGTACTGTGTGTATATGAAACCAGAAACCTATAATGGACTTCAGAAAGTTTTTGGTGCATCTCCAAAGAACCATGACGAACTCAAAAACCATATCAAATGAAAATGACTCTTATAGGAAGGGGATTTTTTTTTTTTAAGAGCTGTGGAGGTCATTATCTTAGACTTCTGAAGATTCAGACTGAGAATGAATCTGGATAAGTTCACAGTTCCTCCAGTCTATCACTGCATCCTCTCTTCATACAAACCAACGTGTTTCCACAGTCAACTTATATGGTTCATATCAAGGCCCGGGGCGTATCATGTGCACGCACACACACATCTTTTCACATTTGTTTCATATTCCACTCAGGATATGAGTCATCTACCTCTGATCTTTTAATTATAACATGACAAAAGATACATTGCAAGAAAAAGAAAATCCCCCCGGACTTTTAGGAAGTCTGGGGCCTAGAAAGTGCTGAAATGACGACAATTAAACTCAAAGGCTGATAAAGCTGTGCTATCAAGGTGTTGAAGTGCATTTTAACAATCTAGTCATACTGAAATCTTCACATGTGGGAGAAGTAGTGGCCAAGACGAGCTAATTAATACAACAACAATAGTGAAGAAAGTGACTGGACATTTATACAGCTGCTTTTATTCAAAATGAAGCTATTGAAAGAATAGTTCACCCAAACATGAAAATGTGCTAACGATTTACTCACTCTCAGGCCATCCAAGATGTAGATGAGTTTGTTTCTTCATCAGATTTGGAGAAATGTAGCATTCCATCACTTGCTCACCAGTGGATTCTCTGCAGTGAATGGGTGCCATCAGAATGAGAGTCCAAACAGCTGATAAAAACATCACAATAATCCACAAGTAATCCACACCACTCCAGTCCATCAATTAATATCCTGCGAAGTGTCCTCTATTCATAATATAATTTCCATCTCAATTTAGAATAGAAATATGCACAAATCAATCACTGTTTACAAGAAAAACAGTTCTGTCAGGACCACTATCGTCAAAATGATAGATACTTAGCATAAAGTTTGGTTTTATTCCTATAGGTAGATGTGATCAGCTAAGAATCAGCTGATGCAAGCTTGACTCACGTGACCTGCCAGAACTAACGTTAACGCTTAATTTCTGCACAAATAATTATGTGGGTGGATTTTGATGTGAGAGGACAACAGGAGACAACTCGTGTCACTGGACAGAGCAATATTATGGATTATGGACTCTTATTTTGGTCAGAAGCAACAGTTGGATTTGTTTCTTATTAATTTAGATTTGTTTTCCTACAGAATGGATTTGTTTCTTACAAACACGCAGCTTTTCACTTCACAAGATGTTAACTGATGGACTGGAGTAGATTACTGTAATGTTTTTGTCAGCTGTTTGGACTCTCATTCTGGCGGCACCCATTCACTGCAGAGGATCCATTGGCGAGCAAGTGATGGAATGCTTAAATTTCTCTAAATCTGTTGTGATGAAGAAACAAACTCATCTAAATCATGGATGGCCTGAGGGTGAGTACATTTTCAGCTAATTTAAATTTTTGGATGAACTCTTCCTAAAATATGTATGACGAAAAACTAAAAGTCCATCATGAGGTAGAAACACACAGCTCTTTCTGCTAATATCTGTGTATGTGTTGACCACAGGTTAAGCATTTGTGCTGACCGAGTGAATCCATGAACTCATTCCGTCTGGACAAGCAGGAAATGTGGTTAAACTTTAGCACTAAACTGTCACAAACAGGCCTCGACACAAACCCCAAACACTCCCCATGTGTCATTAGCAGGATAATTAGTCAGCGGAGACACTCGTTGCAAACTGTTTTTATAGCATTCATCTAGTTACATTGTGACAATCTGAAACAAAAGTCAAACACCACATTTACTGTTCCTCAGTGACAAAAAACACTGACAAATGAATCGTGACAGCCAATATGCTAGCAATATGTACACTCTTAAAAATAAAGGTGCTTCAAAAGGTTCTTCAAGCGAATCCATAGAAGAACCATTTTTGGTTCCACAAAGAACCATTCAGTCAAAGGTTCTTTAAAGAACCATCTCTTTCTTACCTTTTTATAATCTGAAGAACCTTCTTTCGCCCCAAAGAATCTTTTGTGAAACAGAAAGGTTCTTCAGATGTTAAAGGTTCTTTATGGAACCATTTAGACAAAAAGGTTCTTCTATGGCATCGTGAAGCACCTATATTTTTAAGAGTGTATGCGAGTTAATAGTGAGAATTGGTCCTTAAAATAAAGTACTACTGAAAGTTTAAAAGAACAGCATTTAGTTGATTCTAAATGTTGTCACTTTTGATCAATTTAATGCACCCATGCTGAATAAAACTATTCCTTTCTTTCAAAAAATAAAATCCCTAAATTTGGAAAATAAAAATCTAATCAGTTGTGTTAGCACATTGTTCCCGTTATACTCTACTAGTCGCTCTTATCTTTCATGATGTTCACACTCATCTCTCTTCTGTCTAAACGCGGCCCTCTTCAGACGTCTTTCATCTGGAGATGCATAAAGGCTTTGAGAAGTCTCGGCGAGACACTAGAGAATGTGAAGTAGTGGAAAAGAGGACAAGTAGGAGGGAAGACTAAAGAAACAGGTTTATGATGAACCTCTTCAGCTGTGTGTTGACAAAGCCATGGATTGTATTGTGACAGCACCTGGCTGCACCTCAGTGAGGAGGGACACAAGATACTGCTGCTGTTACCTCATTAAAACACACAGTGAAGAGAGTCCCAGAACAGAGAACCTGGATTCCCTCTGCTTTATATACAGTACAGGGAGAGTTCGTTCAAAAATGAACATTCTGTCATCATTTATTCACCCTCATGTGGTTCCAAAAGTGCCTGACTTTCTTCCTTCTGTGAAACAAAAAAGCAAATATTTAGTAGAATGTTCAAGCTGCTGTTTATTAAACAAAAGCAGAAACTGTGAAGCCCATGTAACCTCAAATATTTACTTGAAATACCTCCAGAGATTATAATAGTTTAGTAATAATCAGTTAATATTTAACATAAGGTAATATCAGTTAAAATATCTGTTTTTTTAACAGCACATTTGCATGTTCATGATTGACTGATGTCAGTTAATGGTCACATGACATGCAGGTAAACAAATAAAATATATTTTTATTTTATTTTATTTTACACCATAAATGAAGTCTATAGTACACTGTTTTCCTAGACTTCAGAAATCATACATTGTCAGAAAAAGGGTACCGCAGAGGTACAATTTTGTTCCTAGGGGAACAAAAAATATAAGTGTACCTTTAAAGGTACACAATAGGTCCTTAGGGTACAATTATGTACCCAAAATGTGTTTTAAAGGAACAACTAGAGGTACAAAATTGTACCCTTCAGGGTACCACCGCAGTGATGGCCACTTGTGCCTTAAAAGGTACAGTTTTGTACTATGAGAAACAAAATCAAATTTAAACCAATTTTTACAAAATTTCAGTGACATTCTCAGTTTTTCGAAAGAAGAAAAGTTTGTTTGCTTGTTTTCAACTAACGTTAAAAAAGTGAAATTGCAATGAACCACCCCTTTAATGAATATGCATATATAGAATATATACAAAAGCTTGTAATGTTTGGTTGATATAATGTCTTCTCCTTAAATACTTGAATTTATTGATTTATTTATTTAAGCTTCCGCTTAAATATTTATTTCAGTTTATGCTTAAATACATCAATAATATCAGGCATTTAAGCAGAAACCATTTTATCAACATTTTTTTTTTTTTTTAATTCATGCATCTATTTTTTTATATAATAATGATTTCTGCTTAAATTACCTTTCTTTCTTTCTTTCTTTCTTTCTTTCTTTTAAATGGCTTCTTGGTTACTTATTTACATATAATGGATTCTGCTTCATTGTTTGAAATTATTCATTCATTTATTTATTTAGATACGATGGCTTCTTCTTAAATACTTTTAAGTTATTTGTATTTATTTATTTAGAAGGAAACGCATCAAGTGCAGCACACATGTGAACTCCTTCAAAAAGCATCATAGGAAGCACCTCATGAAGTTGGCTGGTTAACATCCAGAGCTGGAATCACATTTTTGGTGACTACAAATGTCCATTCTTAAATGTATTCCTCAACAGTTTTGATGATTGGATGTAAAATGTGGAAAGTAGTTATAAAAATAAGAACATTTGTCCAAACGATTGTACTCAGAAAGCATCAAATAACCATGATGTTTACACACGTCTCCAGTTTTCTTTGAGAAACAGTTAACAGGGTGTCCGTTTTTACAGACGCTCCTCAAATTTTCCACTTCCATTTGTGCCTAAGTCTGAGTCAAACAAAACACCCCCATGTCAAGTAACTTCAGAAGCGGAGCACCAGCGATCACTTAATCTGGATTAAGACGAGATCTCTCGTTCTCGTCGGAGGAGCGGAAAGAGGATGCGGAAAAATGAAAGATTTATTGGCAGAGTTTGCTCATTTCATGCTCTCCAGGCTCAGAGGAGGGAGGTGTGGAGAGACGCTCACGGGTTTGTTTTCACACACATGCTCGTATGCATCAGTCCCGGACCATTTCACACAACCTCACTGTACAAAGGCCAGGAATTTCAGTCAATGCTCGCTACTGTATCTGATGGGCCGCCTCCACCCGGTGAATAAAGCCCGGGCTGGGTTTGAGCCGGACATGAGGTCACGGCATGCAAGTCTGCAGGTGAACGAATGACAGATTTACATTGCCGTCTTCCCCTCTGCTCTACTTTCTGCCCGCCTAATGACTCGATTACTCACCTGCGGCGAGTGGAAGCGTGTTCAAACTTCTGCAGTGATGTTGTTGGCACACAATCATCCCCCCTCAGGTCTTCACTAAATGTATGCCAACTTGTTTGAAAACACTGTGGGCAAAGTTAGATTTAATGACTTTATCAGCAAGTAAGAACGAAAGGTGGATTTGCATGTTAAATACTAAAGTTCCTTGGAGAAAGAATCACCGTGTGACTATTAACTGACATGAAAGTGCAGATGAGGAGGAAAGTGGCAACACAAACACTGTAGCCTACAAATAAAGCCATCAAACTCCATCAGACTACAACACGTATTAACACAAACATTACCGTCATTGCATATAATTGAATGCAGACTGATGAAAGCAGAAGCCGGTCAAACCAGATTTCAGACCTGTATATTCCAGAAATATAGATGCAAATATAAATACATCAAAAAGATCTACACTACAGCTCAAAGATTTTTTAAAAAAGGAAATTATACTTTTATTCAGAAAGAATGCACTTCATTTACAGTAAGTGACAGTGAAGACTTTTGTAATGTTACAAAAAAATTCTATTTTTTATCATTATATTCATGTATCATGGTTTGCACAAAACTATTTTTAACAGTTTTTAAAATTGTTAATAATAAGAAATGTTTCTTGAGCAGCAAATCAGCATATTAGAATGATTTCTGAAGGATCATGTGACACTGAAGACTGGAGTAATGATGCTGAAAATTCAGCTTTGCGTCACAGAAATAAATTACAGTTTAAAATATTTTCATATAGGAAACATTTCTATTCAGTTTGAATAATATTTCAGAATTTTGCTGTTTGTACTATACTTCTGAACAAATAAATGCAGCCTTGATGAGCATAAGAGACTTCTTTCAAAAACATTAAAAAATCGTACCAATCTCAAACTTTTGAACGGTATAGTGTATATATCCATTTCAATAAATGTATTAAATGATGCCTAACTGGTAAATTCAGATTGGCTGTAATTTCTGGAAAACATCAGCATCAATTTATGATGGAAAAGTCAAGAACTAATTGTGCTCAATTTAAAGAAACTAACCCCTGCAGAGTCCAGATGGGATGTTGGAAATGGTTGTCCTGTGCCGAAGGCCAGAATCAAACCCAATACACACACACACACACACTCCATTCATCCCACCCAGTGAGAGCCATCACTCCTCCAGTGAGTCAGAGTAATTTACTGTGACAACACAACTGGCCACACCAGTGGGCCACCATGAGCACATTATACAGAGACGGTGAGAGTGAGAAGTGAAAACACACAGACAGAGAGATGGAGAAATGCATTTCAGAGAGATATTTTTAAATTCTTGTTGAATGTTTTGATATTTGGAATCAGGTACGCCCTGTTGATATATGCCATAGTATATTAAAACACATTTTCAGTGACCCACAGTTTGCTTCAGAATAAAAAAATTGTAATTGCTAGATGTAAAGTTAGAACAGACTGGTGTAAATGGTCTTTATACATATAAAACGTTTATGTATTTTTTTTTTCAGCTTTATTATATCTGCTCGTACTCTCCTGCTTGGTTGAGAGAAATCTTGTAAATCTTCTGGCAAAGACTTAGAGAGCAGTTAATACTATATTTGATTTTATGGTTATGGTTATAAACAACCACCAATACTAGTGCTAGTTAGAAGATTCAGTATCAGGGTCTATATCAAAGTACCATGGTTTTACCATCTAATATCACTACAGTACTTTTTTGTAAGGGGTGTGAGGAAAAGATAGTGGTGTAAGTTCATAGTAGAATGACATAAACATGTGACTGTAAATCAAAATGTAAACAGCTATCAATCAAAGCCAGTGAGAAGCCTCCGCTTCCACAAATGGAGACGCCTAACTAAAGCATCTGATATTCCAGAAGCGAATAATCAGTTGTTTGTTTTCCATTAGTCTTTAGAATTAAGGCTGTGAAAGTGTCACGGTTTTCTCACCTCAGGAGCTGGAGGAGGGTTGAAACTTCACACATGGATGCTTGGGAAAGTCATCCTGTTATTTTCTCCATCAACCCCCACAGCCTCAAATTAAAAACAAAAACCAAGACAAACCCTTACTACAGATTCTCACTACTAAATGCTAGCTGGGTAAGTATCATGAAACTTGTCATTTTATTTTATATTTTTATGACAAAATTTCAATTTGAATCTGTTAATAATAATACTGAAAAACTGAAAATTCAAAAATGGATTATATTTGAATATTTAAAAAAAAAAGACACCAAAAGTTTTTTGTTTTTGTTTTTTGGAGTGTATAAAAAAGTTAAACATTTGTGAACATTACTGCAATGAGAATTGAATTGAATTTTTAAAAATGTAATGATGAAAAATCCTGACTGGTTCAACAAATAGGATTTACATTTAAAATATAATTTTCAGGATTTCTTTGCATTTGGTGTGAAACATGTTTTTCTAAGATTCACTCAGTTTGATCATTTTAATAGCACAACTATTAAAACTATCTTTTTCTTTCACAACCTCTACACCTTATGTTTTTTTACTACTCGCACACCATTGAGTCAAAATCATGTTTACTCCTAGCTACTTATTTCCTAATTATTCTGGCACCATTCAATCAGAAATTGCTCTCTAAAGAGAAAATAATACTGATTACAAGATCATCACAATCTGTCATTGTAAATAACAAGAGTAGATTAGGATGAACTCCATCAGCCTGCAGTCAGACTCTCTTTGCCTTTTACTCATTGCTGTTGCTAAAACACAAGACTTTTACAGACTTATGAGCTCTGTGTCCCTTTGAGAGTTTCTAAAACATTTGACCCCCAAAAGTTCAGCAGAATTTCCCAACTCTGCACCTGGATACCCAAAGAGTTGTGGGAATGTCTCAGCAAGTGCGTCTTTACGAGAAGAAAACTCAAAATGCTTTATGTTGACAGGGACAGATAATGCAGTTGTTGAAGTATTTTTATTTTAATATGAAAAATTATTCCACAAACCTGTAATGGAACAATGTGGTCATACTTCAGGGAATTGCACTTTCCTAGCATTCTAATAAATGACTCTGTGATCTTATCTTTGGTTTTTTTCTGCTTTAGCACATGTCGATTTCAGAATAGCACTGGGCATGACCCCATCATGATAATGTGGGATTGTGTTTTTTGTGTGTATTTCAGTGAGCCGTCCATCTGTGTGCCAGCTTGTCTGGTCAGTGGGTGATGTGTTCCTGCAGAGCCGCTTTCTGCTGGGAGTGTTGGACCATGTGGTTTGGTCTCAAAAGGGAAGGCTGGGGTCTTGGTGAGACCACCAAGCCATGAACATCAAGACTGTCACACCAAGTCTATCCGATGGACATCCATACATTTAACAGTTTAGAATAGATTAAAAAAAGAGAGAGATACATTAATAGACACACACACATACCGGTCAAAAATTTGGAATAATTATCATAGTTTAATGTTTTTGACAGAGGTCTGCTATCTTCACCAAGGCTGCATTTATTTAATTAAAAATACAGTAAAAGCAGTAATGTTGTGAAGTATTATTATAATCTTTTATTTAAAAAAGTACAATATTTTATTTTAATATATGTTTTTAAATGTAATTTATTCCTGTGGTGCCAAACTAAATTTTCAGCATCATTACTGCAGTCTTCAGTGTCACATGATCCTTCAGAAATCATTCTAATATGCTGATTTGCAGCTCAATTATTGAAAACAGTCAATACAACTAATATTTTTGCTATTTTCTTCAGTATCCTTTGATGAATAAAAAGTTCAAAGGAGCAGCATTTATTTGAAATAGAAATCATTTGTAACATAAAAATCTATAAGGGCGTAAAGTTTGATTTTGGCATTGGTGTGGACATAACGGCAGACAACAGACATTTAATTTTCTGATCAAAATTATTGCTAGCGACAATTTAGTAGTCGCTGGATATTGGTAGGGACATAGCGTCCCTACTAAATTCTATGCCCTTAAAAATCATAACCACTGATGCCCGACTTTGGAAACTATAGCTCTGTGCTTAAATATGAAGAGGTCAAACAACAGATTCATGAGTTACACCAAACTTCACAAAAAAGCTTATGGACGTAATTATACACACAAGTCAAGTCTTCTGCGGAAGATTCAAATCTCCAAACGTATTCACGCGAGGTAACCGGTTTACTGCTAATAGTGAAAACACTCCATTAATATGATGAGCTGCACCTCAAAATGCATGTTAGATGGAAACATTGTGCATTATGATTGAGTTTGCAACTTAATTCACTGTATTTTAAATAGTCTGACCACTGCAATTCAGCTGGTGACAGTTCGATAGCAAATCAGTTGAAAACATCCAGTCATCTCATATTGAAGTGAATGTTAAATTTATCAGTATATATTGTAATAAATATTCGAAAAATTACTGTTGTATCTGATTGTATTAGTCTATATAGAGTGATAGTCAATGTAAAAAGAGCAAATTGGAGAAGCAGATGAACACAAAACAGCATAACAAAGTTAAAGTGGGTAAACTTTATCAATGGTATGACCTATTTCAGATGCAGCTTAAATTACAGCAACAGTGGTGGTTACATACATTACATATTTAATTGTTTGATCAAAATTATTGCTGGGGACAATTTAGTAGTCCCAGGATATTGGTAGGGACATGTCCCTAGCGTCCCTAATAAATTCAACCTTGAATATCTTTACTGTCACTTGTGATCAGTTTAATGTCTTTTATAATATTAATTTCTCAAAAAAAAAAATATATAATATATATATATATATATATATACCCCCCATCATTGTGCCACATTTTATCAGTATATATTGTAATAAATATTCGAAAAATTACTGTTGTATCTGATTGTATTAGTCTATATAGAGTGATAGTCAATGTAAAAAGAGCAAATTGGAGAAGCAGATGAACACAAAACAGCATAACAAAGTTAAAGTGGGTAAACTTTATCAATGGTATGACCTATTTCAGATGCAGCTTAAATTACAGCAACAGTGGTGGTTACATACATTACATATTTAATTGTTTGATCAAAATTATTGCTGGGGACAATTTAGTAGTCCCAGGATATTGGTAGGGACATGTCCCTAGCGTCCCTAATAAATTCAACCTTGAATATCTTTACTGTCACTTGTGATCAGTTTAATGTCTTTTATAATATTAATTTCTCAAAAAAAAAAATATATAATATATATATATATATATATACCCCCCATCATTGTGCCACATTTTGGGTCAATGATGATATGGTTTAGTGTATATAATAAAACGCATGGGACACATGTAGCACATCACTTCCTGTTTCAAAAGCCCATATGGTAGATCTCAATAAGAAAGTATTCACTTACTCTCATCTAAACTCTCCTCACATCAGGCACGGGGGAAATGAAATCCGGATCTCTACAGCTGCTGTTTGAGAGTAGTTAAGCCGGGGCGGATTAGAGGCCGAGGGGCATCTGAGGGGCAACAATGGGGCAAAGATCCGGGAGTCAGTGGATAAACACACTAAGAGCCTTCCTGATTCACAGCTTCAAAGACTGGGCCTCTTAATCAGACAGAGGGATGGGGGTTGAGACAATAAGAATGAAGGCTTGAAATCAATAGCACATTTTTATAATTTTTTTTAAATATAATAATCTTAAATCAAGTCCTATGATGGGCTATGCAAATCAGAATGGGTTTGTCTTCTTAATGCATGTACCTGGTCTTACTGTGCATGATTTAACACACATTATAAAAAAGCTTTCATCAAATGGTCATTTGCTCTGCCTCTAAATGACTTTCCTTTTCAAATGACATCACCAGGCTCTCATTATTTTTTCAACCCCTCCTCTAAACAACTGTCACTTTCATTATCCAATCAGTTCTCAGTAGAAAAAATGAAGTCCCGCCCACATTTTCTTTAAGTAATGTGTAGTTTTTCAGAAAGTAACATGTACAGGGTGCACAAATACAGGGTTATTATCATTAGCTAAAAGTAAAACCATAAAAAAACATTCCCAATACTTGAAATAAAATAAACATTAACTGACATGAAAAAAAAAATCTAAAAATATATTAGTTAGTTGCCAAGACATCATTTCTCATTTTCATAAAATAAATAAAACTATATGAACTAAAAACTAAAACTTAATTATATATATATGTGTGTGTGTTTGTGTGTGTAAATATATATATATATATACATTTGCACTTACATATTGTTGCTCTTTTGTTAGTTCTGACTGCTTTTATTGTCCTCATTTGTAAGTCGCTTTGGATAAAAGCATCTGCTTAATTACTAAATGTAAATGTAAATTTACTCACTCTCAAGTTGTTCTAAACCTGTATGAGATTCTTATATTCTTATATATTTTGAAGAATGTTGGTAACCAAACAGTTGACAGTAGCCACTGACTTCCATAGTATGGAAAAAATAGTTTGGAACAGGTTTGGAACAACTTGAGTTAGTTTTGACTGCTTCTATTGTCCTCATTTGTAAGTCGCTTTGGATAAAAGCGTCTGCTACATGACTAAATAAAATAAAAAAATAATAATAAATATATATATATATAAACATACAGTGGTGTGAAAAAGTGTTGGCCCCTTCCTGATTTCTTATTTTTTTGCATGTATGTCACACTTTAATGTTTCAGATCATCAAACAAATTTAAATATTAGTCAAAGATAACACAAGTAAACACAACATGCAGTTTTTAAATGAAGGT